>NC_050189.1:21064599-21069599 GCF_008315115.2 Sander lucioperca
AAACTGCTAATTAGCTGCTAACGCTAGTCGTCAGTAAAAAGATATCACTATTTCTACACCACTAACAAGGCTCAAAATATCACCACACTTCAACGGTAGCATAATGAGGGTCCCTACATGTAAATCGACGCGTTGAGAACTCTAAGTGTACAGACAGTTTATTAAAAAGATTTACAGATTTACTCAGATTTACAGATCTGTCGATTAAATCAACTAATCGATGAGTCGATACAATTGAATGAGTGTTAGTCGACTAAGAATTTCTTCAATCGAGCACAGCCCTACTGCATACTACTATCTCTGTATGATGATATGATGTATAACAGCTGTATACTACTATCCCTGTATGGATGATATGATGTATAACAGCTGTATACTACTATCTCTGTATGATGATATGATGTATAACAGCTGTATACTACTATCCCTGTATGATGATATGATGTATAACAGCTGTATACTACTATCTCTGTATGATGATATGATGTATAACAGCTGTATACTACTATCCCTGTATGATGATATGATGTATAACAGCTGTATACTACTATCTCTGTATGATGATATGATGTATAACAGCTGTATACTACTATCTCTGTATGATGATATGATGTATAACAGCTGTATACTACTATCTCTGTATGATGATATGATGTATAACAGCTGTATACTACTATCCCTGTGTGGATGTGATGTTATTTCTATCTTTGTTGTCAGCCTGGCTCAGGTTAAACTCTTTGTGAAACATAAACGCCCCAGAACTTTCTTTTATTCTCCAGTTTGACAGTCAGTTATAACGGAAAAACAACATAAATAAACTACTTTAACGTAGATTTTCTTTAGGCCTTTATTACGTGATATCTGATCGGTGCATTAACTCCAGTACTTATCGATACCAGCGTTTTAGGCAGAATCGGAACCGATGCTGGTATTGGAACATCTCTACTTAACGGTCCGAGTTTTACCTTCGATTGAAGCCGTTAGCCGTGTTTCTGTGAGCTTTACATTAGAAGTTATACAGTAATGAACTGACTCACTCTCTCTTTCTTCTCTCTGTAAAAGCTGCGGGGAAATCTGTCAGGTATCTTTTCAACAGTCACTGTTACTAGTTACCATAGTGACAGCATCCTTGTATTCACCACAGATGTTCATATATACGTAGATATATATATATATATATATACACCTGCCTCTGGCTAATGATGTAAAGACCTGTTGTGGCCAGAAAGAAAGAAAGACAACAGACAGACAGACACACACATGCACACACCTAGAGAGAGACAGACACACACACACACACACACACACACACACACACACACATGCACACACACAGAGAGAAACATACACACACACACACACACACACACAGAGAGAAACATACACACACACACACACACACACACACAGAGAGACAGACACATACATGCACACACACAGAGAGAGACAGACACATACATGCACACACACACACACACAGAGAGAGACAGACACATACATGCGCACACACACACACACACACACACACAGAGAGAGACAGACACACATGCACACACACAAAGAGACAGACACACATGCACACACAAAGAGACAGACACACATGCACACACACAGAGAGAGACAGACACATACACACACATGCGCACACACAGAGAGACAGACACACACATGCACACACACAGAGAGAGACAGACACATACACACACACATGCGCACACACAGAGAGAGAGACAGACACATACACACATGCGCACACACACATACACACACACACACATGCACACACACAGAGAGAGACAGACACACACACACACATCGTTGTGGCCATAAAGACCAGATCTGAATAAGACTGACACTAAATAACTCCCGGTGTTTATTTTATTCCTTTTTAGCGTTTTATTATTTATTATTCATTATTGTTTAAGTCTTGCTTAAATTTTCTTTTCATTTTTCCCTTTTTATACATTTTTTTGTCTTGTGTTTTAAGTTTGTCCTGTGAAGCACGTTGGGCTGTATGCTCGCACGTAAGGTATAAAGAAAGAATATATCTCTATGCCATGTTTCCTGTTCCCCTCATCCTTGAGGACTGATGACTGTGCAGATGTGGCTGTGCAGATGTGACTCTGTTCTCTGTGTGTGTCTGCAGTGGTGGTGACTCTGGAGCCGCTGGTGGGAGCCGAGACATACGTCAACGGGAAGCAGATCACCGACGCCGTCATCCTAAAACAAGGTGCTCAGTGTCAAGCTCTGGGATTGGTCTGTTGGGGAAATGCACCCTGGGAATTATAGTTGTCCACAGGCTTTTTTTGATCAAAGAATCACATACACTCACCTAAAGGATTGTTAGGAACACCTGTTAGATTTCTTGTTAATGCAATTATCTAATCAACCAATCACATGGCAGCTGCTTCAATGCATTTAGGGGGGTGGTCCAGGTCTAGACAATCTCCTGAACTACAAACTGAATGTCAGAATGGGAAAGAAAGGTGATCTAAGCAACTTTGAGAGTGGCATGGTTGTTGGTGCCAGACGGGCTGGTATGAGCATTTCAAAATCTGCTCAGTTACTGGGATTTTCACACACAACCATTTCTAGGGTTTACAAAGAACGGTCTGAAAAAGGAAAAACATCCAGTATGCTGCAGTCCTGGGGGGCGAAAACGCCTTGTTGATGCTAGAGGTCAGAGGAGAATGGGCCGACTGATTCCAGCTGATAGAAGATCAACTTTGACTCAAATAACCACTCGTTACAACCGAGGTATGCAGCAAAGCATTTGTGAAGCCACAACACGAACAACCTTGAGGCAGATGGGCTACACCAGCAGAAGACCCCACCGGGTATCACTCATCTCCACTAAAAATAGGAAAATGAGGCTACAATTTGCACGAGCTACCCAAAATTGGACCTTTCAAGACTGGAAAAATGTTGCCTGGTCTGATGAGTCTCGATTTCTGTTGAGACATTCAGATGGTAGAGTCAGAATTTGGCGTAAACAGAATGAGAACATGGATCCATCATGCCTTGTTACCACTGGGCAGGCTGGTGGTGGTGTAATGGTGTGGGGGATGTTTTCTTGGCACACTTTAGGCCCCTTAGTACCAATTGGGCACCGTTTAAATGCCACAGCCTACCTGAGCATTGTTTCTGACCATGTCCATCCCTTTATGACCACCATGTACCCATCCTCTGATGGCTACTTCCAGCAGGATAATGCACCATGTCACAAAGCTCAAATCATTTCAAATTGGTTTCTTGAACATGACAATGAGTTCACTGTACTAAAATGGCCCCCACAGTCACCAGATATCAACCCAATAGAACATCTTTGGGATGTGGTGGAACGGGAGCTTCGTGCCCTGGATGTGCATCCCACAAGTCTCCATCAACTGCAAGATGCTATCCTCTCAATATGGGCCAACATTTCTAGAGAATGCTTCCAGCACCTTGTTTAATCAATGCCACGAAGAATTAAGGCAGTTCTGAAGGCGAAAGGGGGTCAAACACGCTATTAGTAGGGTGTTCCTAATAATCCTTTAGGTGAGTGTATATGTTCTCATAAAAATGTGTCCGGTAGGGAACGGGGAGAGAATAATAATGTTTAGATCCTGTTTGAATTGAGCCATGAATTACATATGATGATGTGTTTTTTTTTGTTGTTGTTTTTTTTGGACCACAATGGGACTTTGTGGAGGAAACCACTGTTGTGTCTGCTTGTCTCAGAGGAAGTGAATGTCAACAGCACCGCGACCACTTTCACCTCTCCATTAATATCATATCACACTGAACGCTGTCTGCGTGAAGTTTTGTAAAACCGTAACCACACTTGCAACCACTTCATCGGCGTTGCCGTGACTCTCTGTGACTTCAACAGAACTGCAGAGCCGATGTAGTTTGCTTGAGTTTACTCCGTCCGCACCGCTGCGTGTGTGTGTGTGCCGGAGCTCTGCTCTCTGTCAATATGCTGAGGGGACAGATAAGCTTGCGCTTACGCACTCTCAGGTACCGAAATTTGGTACTGTTTGATTTATGGTGTTTTTCCATTACATGGTACCTGCTCGACTCGCCTCGACTCGACACACTGTGTGTCCGTTTTCCATTGCAGATTTTAGTACCGCCTCAGCGTGGCTGGTCGTCTTATATGCCGGCTCGACGCACACACCAGCTCACGTATAACATCAGGCCACTTGAGCTTGTTTTACAGTTCTGTGGAGGCTCCACCGTAGCCTATGTAAGTGGCCTGATGTTTATACTTGTGCGCTGGTGTGTGCGCCGAGCCAGCATGTGTGTGTGTGTGTGTACGTATAGGCTACGGCGAAAGCTCTGCCTGGAGCCTCCGCAGAACTGTAGCGGCTGTAGAACAAGCGGCGCAGCAGTAAACTGCAACTACTGTTTGATTTAGCGTGAATCGGTCCTTGGTAGTACCGACGTAATTCGGTCAGTATCCAAAAAAGTACAGAGTTTGGTACCCAACCCTAGTGCACTTACAACCGCAGCCGCGACTGCATTGTGCGTCTGCCCTGTGTGTCTGCCCTGTGCGTCTGCCCTGTTTCTGGTGCCGTGGCGGCGGAGGTTTTGCCGTGGCGGGCCGCCACTGCAGGGTCAGCACAGAGGAACTGAGGACTTCTCCCCTCTGTTCTCTTCTGTCCGAGACCTTCCTTCCTCACTCTCCGTCTGTGTCTTTGGTCTCCAGGTAACCGCATCGTGATGGGGAAGAACCATGTGTTCCGGTTCAACCACCCGGAGCAGGCGCGGCTGGAGAGGGAGCGCAGCGTGACGGCCGAGCAGCAGGCGGAGCCCGAAGACTGGAACTACGCCCAGAGGGAGCTGCTGGAGAAACAGGGCATTGACATCAAACTGGAGATGGAGAAGAGGTACGCGAAGAGTCCTTCCACACAATTATCATCATTCAGAACCTTAAGGCGTGTTCTAGGGGTGCATGATAGATCGACTAAATATCGTTATCGCGATATCACGTTGCGCAATATTATATCGAAAGTGTC
>NC_050189.1:21077099-21142099 GCF_008315115.2 Sander lucioperca
GAAGTATTCAGATCCTTTATTACTTAAGTAAAAGTATTAATACCACACTGTAAGTTAAAGTCCTGCAGTGAAAATGTTACTTCAGGAAAAAGTCTGAAGTAAATATTATCAGGAAAATGTAGTTAAAGTATTAAAAGTAGAGAAAGACAGACAGAGAGAGAGAGAGATAGACAGACAGAGAGACAGACAGACAGACAGACAGAGACAGACAGACAGAGAGAGACAGACAGACAGACAGACAGACAGACAAGACAGAGAGACAGACAGCCAAAGAAAGAGAGACAGACAGACAGACAGACAGAGAGAGACAGACAGACAGAGAGAGACAGAGAGAGAGAGAGAGAGAGAGACAGGCAGAGAGAGACAGACAGACAAGACAGAGAGAGAGAGAGACAGACGGACAAGACAGAGAGACACAGACAGACAGACAGACGGACAGACAGAGAGAGAGACAGCCAGAGAGAGAGAGACAGACAGACAGAGAGACAGACAGACAGGCAGAGAGAGACAGGCAGAGAGAGACAGACAGACACAGAGAGACAGACAGACACAGAGAGACAGACAGACAGAGAGAGAGAGAGACAGGCAGAGAGAGAGAGAGACAGGCAGAGAGAGAGAGACAGACGGACGGACAGACAGACAGACAGACAAGACAGAGAGCATCCCATTTTGTATTGTTTTTGCGAAATCTTTCTCAAATTAATAAGCATCGGACTCGGTGTGCGAGGACCTTTACCCGGTAACCAGGGTAACCAGTGGTGTTGTTTCCAGGACGAGGACGTTAATGGCGAAGAGGAAGAAGATGGTGGCGAGTCGCCCCCGAGAGACGACGTCACGCGGCCGCCGGAGGTCCGAGTGAAGCGCCTGATGGACGAGGACCCGGCGTTCAGGAGAGGGCGCCTCCGCTGGCTGAAACAGGAACAGCAGAGAATCCTGAACCTGCAACAGCAGAACATCACTAAGAAGCTCCGCGGACAGAACCAGACCCAGGGTCAGATATCACACTCACACTGTTAGACAGAACCAGACCCAGAACCAGACCCAGGGTCAGATATCACACTCACACTGTTAGACAGTCCTTCCAGAAAAATGCGGAGTTTTTTTGTGATTGTTGCGGGCAAAAATCCTTGATTATGCGGCAAGTTTTCTTAAAAAATGCGATGGAATATGCGGGATTTTTATGCGATGAAATTGCGGGAACTTGCAAAAACTGCGGTTCCATCGTGGCTTCATCGCGGGGTTTGCAGCTTTTCGATGATGTTCACGTCGCGTAATTACGTCACTTCATAACTTTCCCATGGCAACAGGGGGAAATGGCTGCTCGTGTGAAGTAAACGCAACATTTTTCAACTTTCTGCTAAGATATATGTGACTTTTTTGCAACGAAAATGCGGGGATTATGAAATCATGCAAGCCCCGCATATTTTTGCGCGGAAATCGGCAATTTATGCGGCGAAAGTGCGGCGTATTTGAAAAAATGCGCCCCCCCGCATAAATATGCAGACTTGGCTGATTATGCGTTGAATTATGAGATCGCATTAGACAGAACCAGAATTAATGATCGTTTAACCTTCGGAATATTTCAGAAAAAAGTCTGAATATTTTGAGAATAAAAGTCAAAATTTTCTCTGAATATTTTTGAAAAAAATTGTAATACTACAGGACAATAGACAGAATATTTTTAAGTGTAAATGTCGAAATATTACACGTAGGGTTGGGTACCGAACACGGTACTCCTTTGTGTACCAACCGAATTTGATAAAATTGGAATTATTTTAGAAAAGGTCAGAATATTTTGAGAATAAATCTCTAAATACATAATACATAAGAAAAAAGTCACAATATTTTGAGAATACAAGTCAGAATATCAGGAGGTTAACGACGTAATCCTGGTCTCTGATTGGCAGATGAAATGTCTCAGGAGACACCTGACGGTTGTCCTGTCTCTCTCCCTCCTGCAGGTCAGACGTCCCCCGTTGTACCCATCCACCTCCCCGGGACCGGCCGCTTCATCCCGCCGCAGGAGTGCAAGCTCAAGTTCCCCTTCAAGAGTAACCCGGCCCACCGGTTGTCATGGGGACCAGCCAACGCCGCCCTGCAGGCTCTGGGTCTAGGCGAGGGAGGGGGAGACCCAGGGGAGGTGCCGGAGGAGGGGGGGCGGAAAGCCTCTCCGTCGCCCCCGCCCGCTCTCCTGCCCCTCCCCTTCCAGGCTCCGCCCCCCCCTCGCATGCGCACCCCTAGCCCCCACCGCACCTGGCAACAGCGTAACCAGGGCAACCAGGGCGGCTTCTTCTACCACAACAACCACCAAAACCAGCAGCAGTATCAGCAGCAGCAGCATCGCCGCCACCGCCGCAACTCCCTGGACCTCTCGGACCGCAGTAACTACGACAACGAGCAGCATGGGCGAGCGAGGCAGAGGAGGGGGGCGTCGCCCGGGCCGGGGGGGGAGAGAGGAGGGGGGAGAGGCGGGGGAGGAGGAGGAGGAGGAGGGAGGGACAGAGACAGAGACGCAGGCTTCCACTACAACCCCCACCAGTACCATCAGTTCCACCACCATCCCTACTACAACCCCCACAATGCACCATTCCAGCCAGGGCCGCACCCCAACTACCACAGCCTGCCACGCCCTGGAGCTCCGCCCCCTCCCGCTGACATGCTGCTGGGGCCAGGCGGGTGGGGCTTCAACACGCCGCCCAGGATGAGACGCCAGTTCAGCGCACCAGACCTCAAAAACAACAAGGACACGCCCATCTGACCTCTGATTGGCTGCAGGGAGGACACACGGCGGGCCTGATGCTGGAGAAAGAGAGAGAGAGAGTGTGTGTGTGTGTGTGTGTGTGTGTGTGTGTGTGTGTGGCTTCCTTCTAGCCTATAGGACGCGTTAGCGTTCTGCCTTTGCCGTTCGTTAAACAGGATGGAAGTTTATTTTGTTGTTTTACCGATCGCCAGACTCAAACAGAATCTGCAGATTTTAGCGGACTGTTTATCTGAGTTGTATTTTAATTGAAGACTGCTGGTGCTGATCGCTGATTTAGATCTCTGTGGCCTCGATCAGTCGTTTATAAAAAGGTTTTTAAAAGGTTAAAAGTTTATAAAGATCGGTGCCTTAAAGCTAAAGTGTTAGCTCCCGCGGCTAGCTGCTGTTAGCGGAAGAAGTCTTGCGTTGAAGCTACTTAAAGATGAAGTACGTTGGTTAGTTTGAGTGTTAGCTCCTCTCTTTTAGCCGCTGGAGGAGGCCACACACACCCAGGAGGCTAACTAGCCTGGTTTAGAGGCGTGAGTGTTAGCTCAGTGGCTCTTGAGCCGGCTAATTTGATGAAGTGCTGCACAAGGGGGAGGGGGAGTATTAGCCTAGCCTAGCCTAGCTTAGCTTTGCTTAGCTAAGGCTGCGTTTGCGTTGTTTAGGAGTTACAGATCGTACGACTTCAGCAACGAGGAAGTATTTAACACAGATTAAGTTAACACTTAAGGTTAATGTTTGCTTTTTTAAGATGAAATCATGAGTTCAAGATTTTAAAGTGTAAAAATATGCAAATATAAACTCTAAATGATTTCAAAAGTCTCGTTTTTTTCTGTATTTCAGTTCTGAGATTTCAACATTAGAGAAACTTAACATTGTCTAAATGGAGAGAATTAACAATATGATTAAATATGTGTAATTAATTTAATTGTTTAGCCAGAAACAGCCCTGAAATCCCCTATCCTCAAACCCACCAGACTCCATGTAACTAATCAGTACTTTTATCATCGTGAAACACACTTCATTCAAAGTGGACAGAAACTAAATAAAACTACCAAAGTCCGTCTTGGTTCATCTTTCCACTGTTCCAACAATCACCTCTCTGGTTTGGTTGAAATAAACCCTTAATTCATCCATTTACATGTGGAGATATACTGGCTCTATACACGCTAAAAGTCCTGATTATTTACATGGAGTCTGGTGGAGATATGCTGGCTCTATACACGCTAAAAGTCCTGATTATTTACATGGAGTCTGGTGGAAATATGCTAGCTCTATACACGCTAAAAGACCTGATTATTTACATGGAGTCTGGTGGAAATATGCTGGCTCTATACACGCTAAAAGTCCTGATTATTTACATGGAGTCTGGTGGAGTTTGGTGATGGAGATTTCGGGGCTGTTTCATGTTAAACTAAAAGCATCTTACTCTTTAACAACAAGGTCTATCTCTGTAGGGATCCTTTAAGAAAAAGAGAGAACATTTTCCTCGAAGCTTGAAGCTCGTAGTTTCTGTCTCTCCCGTGCGACGTTGAATGCTACAAACCAAAGAAAGCTGCTCTGTGGCGGACAGACGCGCTGCTGTACGGACGGAGGGAGGGAGGGAGGGAGGGAGAGAGAGAGAGAGAGAGGGAGGGAGGGACAGAGAGGGACAGAGGGAGAGAGAGAGGATATGAGGAAGAGAAGATGTTGAGAGACTTGCGTTGAATCTTTTTAAAGCGTTGTGTGTATATCTGAAGTGTATCCTGACTTATTTGTCTCGATGTTTTTATGAAGATGAATCTATTTTAAAAAAAAACGGGCTGCGACCTAAACATTTAAAGTGTTGCCTTCACTGTCTCTGGCAATCGTGGGAAGATGTAGGACTCGTTTAAACAGACGTGGGAAGACTGTAGGAATCATGAAACATGGATGGGTTGAGATGTATGTGAGCAAGGAACTCTGGGAAATGTAGTATGAGACAGGCGGGGGATAAGAGAGAGACTATAAGCTTTGTGTTGGAAGTAGGAAGAGACACTACGTAAGATTTAAAGGATCCGAAAATAAAACGTTATGACGTCCAATAGGGACGAGGAATCACGCTGCCTTCAGGAGACGGAAGGAAGTCGGGAGATTGTGGCTTTTACCCCTGTTTGAGCTGGTATTTAATGCCACTTTAAAGGCGACATAATGACAGTTAGGGATATATATCACACTAAGAGACGCACACAGACACACACACAGAGACACACACACACACACAGACACACAAACACACAGGCACACACGCACACACTAAGAGACACACACACACACAGAGACCCACAAACATAATGACAGTTAGGGAAGTAATTAGAAAATATTCACGTTGTTAA
This sequence comes from Sander lucioperca, assembly GCF_008315115.2. Classification (NCBI taxonomy): domain Eukaryota; kingdom Metazoa; phylum Chordata; class Actinopteri; order Perciformes; family Percidae; genus Sander; species Sander lucioperca. Next base: position 21,082,197 of record NC_050189.1, read on the forward strand.
ATGACTCGACTGATGAATTAATTATAAATTATAACCGTTACCGAGCTGTTAATTAACGCGGGGATGTTTTCTGTTAACTTTTCTGGAAGTTGTATAAAAAAAAAACAACAGAAAACGGCCACGTTTCCTGCTTCCCCCACGTGAACCTGAACGCATCCTCGGCGGCTTTTACCTGCCATGAACGATGACGCGTTTACTGACCCTGCCTAAGCCCCGCCCACACAGAGCGAGGCATTGTGGGAGATGACGAGTGGAGCGTCTTTTTAGCTCCGTGACTTTAAGACCTTTTTCACAATAAAAGTTCAGAAACCAACCAATGGGAGCGCTCCGCCTCCGGAGGGAGTCGCCCAGATGATGATGATGATGATGACAGAAACACAAGAGGTGAATGTGATTGGCCAGAGAAGCATGACATCAGCAGTTGTATCTCTGCCTTGTTCTGCTCTGCTGTCTCTGGAACCGACCAATCACGGGACAATCCTGATAAACTGCTGCCACTGCCGCCACCGCCGGGCTTTATGGGAAAAGAAGTTTCCCGTTTGCTTTTTTTTTTTTTTTTCTTGTCTTTTCTTATTTCCAGTTTGGGTTCTGATTGGCTGGCTGTTTTTCTTTCTTTCTTTCTTTCTTTTCTCTGCGTATTCATTTTTGAGCTTCTCGTATTTTAACCCTCGCCGACCGCGTGTGTTCGCTTTGTGATGTCATCACGCCGTCATCACTCTTATTAATATAAATATAAAGTGTCGTTAATATCGGGTTCTTTTGGATGCTGCTAAAGGGAGCTTCTTCGCCCTCATGCAACCGTGTGTGTGTGTGTGTGTGTGTGTGTGTGTGTGTGTGTGTGTGTGTGTCTGTCTCTGTGTGTGTGTGTGTGTGTGTGCGTCTGTCTCTGTGTGTGTGTGTGTGTGTGTGTGTGTGTGTTTCCGGGTTAATTTAGAATCATAATCTAAAGTTTGTTTTCACGTTTATAAACCAGATGTTATTGTTTATCTTTCTAATCGTCTGTTGTTGAGTTTGTTGTTGTTGTCCGACGAGGGAGGGAGGGAGGGAGGGAGGGAAGGCGTCGCCATGGCGACCCTTCTCTTGGTATATATCACTAAACTGACTGTCCCGCTCCACCACAGACTCAGACACTTCTCCCGTCTGTCGGCTGGTTGTTTTCTGTCTGTGTTTGCCGGTTGTGTTTTGGTTGTATCAGGAACCAATCTCAGGCTCTACCTGCAGACACCGTGACGCAATAAACTGTCAGTGAGAACCAAAAACTCAACACGACTCCTGGCTTCACTGGTCCTCTCACAGCTGCAGGTTGTTACACACACTGATAGGTGTCATTAATCACAGAGACACAGACACACAGACAGACACACACAGACACACACACACACAGACATACACAGAGACACACACACACACAGAGACACACACACACACACACACACACACACACACAGACATACACACACACACAGAGACACAGACAGACAGAGACATACACAGGCATACACATAGACAAACACAGAGACACACACACAGACAGAGACACAGACACACACAGACAGACACACACATACACACAGACACACAGACATACACACGCAGACACACACACACACACAGACATACACACACACGCACACAAAGAGAGAGACACACACACACAGACAGAGACACAGACACACAAAGAGAGAGACACACACAGGCATACACATAGACAGACACACACACACACAGAGACATACACTAAGATACACACAGAGACACACACACCTTTCCAGCTTTTTCTAATCAAAAATATTCCACCTTATTTTCCTGTAATATTCTGACTTTTATTCTGAAAATATTGTGACTTATTTGTACCTCAAACGTTCAGGTTTCACACCTGTTAGTTTTGGTTTCAGATCAAACTGAAAAGTCTGAAAATCCCAAACTAGGAAGGACTGAAAGAGCCCAAAATATGATACGGATATCAGCCAATCAGCAGATAGTATCATGATCAAACATCTTCACGTTAGAACTGTCTCTACGTTGTCTCTACGTTGTCTTACTGAATTAAAAAACAGCCTAAAAGTCACGAGATTAGTTTATTTTGAACATATTAACAAAAAGTAACTAAGAATATGTAACAAATCCTCAATGTGTAACTTATTTATATATGTTATATATTCACATTCAGACATATAAATATATAATATTTATTTAGGAGGAAGCTGAGAGAACGAAAATAAATGTAATGACAAACATCCTATCAGCAGAGAGACAGAAAGTCTTATCACACTTCCTGTTACAGCCGCTGTCAATCAAACTACACACACACAGACACACACACTTACACACACACACACACACACACACAGAGACACACACAGACATACACACACGCAGACACACACACACACACAGAGACAGACACTGAGACATACACACACAGACACATGCACACACACACAGAGACACACAGACACACAAACACAGACAAACACTCAGACGCACACACAGAAATACACAGACACACACAGAGCCAACAAAGACGCACACACAGAGACAGACACACACACAGAGCCAGACACAGAGACACACTCGCACAGAGACACACACTCACACACAGACACATACACACAGACACACACAGAGACACACACAGACGCACACGCCCATCTAGGCACGGAGGAGAAACTGTGAGTTTCCTCTTTAGTTTCTCCTCTGACTGGAACAGACGATCCGTCAGCGTCTTCGCTGGTGTTCAGAATCTTTTATCGACGGTTTTTGCTGCTTTTTTGTCCGACTCAGCCTCTCTTTGAGGATCTGTGTCAGGATGCAGCTCTTCTTCTTCTTCTTCCTCCTGGTGTCCTGCGGCGCCGTGGCGGTGATGGCGTGGGCCGGCTGCAAGGGGGACCGGGACACGGACCACCGGCCGAGGGAGAACTGCACCGCGCTCGGCTTCAGCGACGTCCCGAGGGGATTCGAACCCTCGACCGAGGTAACACCACAGAAACGCACACAGACACACACACAGAGACAAACACACGCAGACACACACACAGACACACATACACAGAGACACACAGACAAACACACTGAGACAGACACACACAGACACACACAGAGACACAGACCCACACATACACAGAGACACACACAGAGACACACAGACACACACACACAAACAAACACACAGCCACAGACGTACACACACACAAACAAACACACAGACACACACACAGACAGAGACTTCAGTCTGTCAATTTCATCCTAAATCAACAAATAGAAATATGTAAATATTAATTTACACAATATTTGGGCTGCAGCTAACCATTATTTTCATTATGGATTCATCTGATTATTATTATTTTGACAAAAACGCTGGAAATAGTGTCAGAAACATAAAAAAACCTGACAAAACATCGGAAAAAGACACAAAGCCTTTTGAAAAAAGTGCGTTTTTCATTCAGGACTCTCCTCATCTGTGTGTGTGTGTGTGTGTGTGTGCGTGTGTGTGTCTGTGTGTGTGTGTGTTCTTGTTTAACTATATTCATGGGGTCCAAAAACCGGGAATACAACATACTTGTGGGGTCTGGACAGCTTTGTGGGGCCAAAATGCTGGACCCCACAAGGTTAAAGGTCTGTTTGAGGGTTAAGACTTGGTTTTAGGATTAGAGTTAGAATTAGGTTATGGTTAGGGTGAGGGTAAGGGTTAAGGTCAGGCATTTAGTGGTGATGGTTAAGGTTAGGGTAAGGGGCTAGGGAATGCATTATGTCAATGACGGGTCCCCACAAAGATAGTGAAACGCACTTTTGTGTGTGTGTGTGTGTGTGAGATAACGGTCCAAAATTAAGTGAAACCGCACCTTTTCTTTATTGAAAAACATAAAATTTTTTTTGAGGGACGACGCCTAAATTCCCCCATCTTGTAGTCGTGAAATAACTTTAAACCAACTGGTTTTCTGCTGACTGTCAGGGCTGAACTCGACTCTGATTGGTCTGCTGACTGTCAGTGCTGAACTCGACTCTGATTGGCCACCAGTGTTTGACTGACAGGACCAGACTGCGAGCTTCCTGTTTCGGACGGATAAGATGACAGATTGACACACGGATGCATCAGAAGAACTGGATATGGATGTATCATGAGAACGTTATGGCAACGGTTTTGACGATTTTTGGGGCTGTTTTAAAAACTTTTTGACACTTTTTCTGAACTTTTTTAATGATTTTTGTGTCGGCATTTTAATCTTTTTTCCGACCCTTTTTTTTCTCCTGTTTTTGTAACTTTTTCGAAATTCTTCACTATTTTACAACATTTTTGTAACATTTTCGAAATTTTTCACTATTTTTATTTTACAACATTTTTGTAACATTTTCGAAAATTTTCACTATTTTTATTTTACAACATTTTTGTAACATTTTCGAAATTTTTCACTATTTTTATTTTACAACATTTTTGTAACATTTTCGAAAATTTTCACTATTTTTATTTTACAACATTTTTGTAACATTTTCGAAATTTTTCACTATTTTTATTTTACAACATTTTTGTAACATTTTCGAAAATTTTCACTATTTTTTATTTTACAACATTTTTGTAACATTTTCGAAATTTTTCACTATTTTTATTTTACAACATTTTTGTAACTTTTTCGAAATTTTTCACTATTTTTATTTTACAACATTTTTGTAACATTTTCAAGGGTTTGTGACACTTTTAAAAAAAGCTTTTTTTCTAAATTTTTTTACACTTTTTCCATTGTTTTCGGAGCTGTTTTCGACGTGGCCGTTCAGACAGCTTTTTAATGTTTCTCTGTCTCTGTTTTTAGGTGATGTTGCTTCCCAGCAACCGGTTCTCCAGCCTGACCTGGTCCTCCTTCCAGATCTTCACCAAAATCTATGAGATCGACCTCACGGGCAACCAGGTCTCTGTCCGTTCCGTGCTCGTAGAAAAACATAAAACTTAATCCTGAATCCATAAAGCCGGTGGATGTTTCATCAGCTGTGTTGGAAACCGTTCCCTTATTCAAAGGAACGGTTTCCAACGCAGCTTCTGCCTCATATTGTTGTTGTACATGTTTATAGTGCTGGGCGGTATGACCAAAAATTTATATCACGGTATTTTTTAAGATTCTGGCGATTTCACGGTATATTGCGGTATTTTCTTTCTTTTGCTTAACTGGGTCTTTATATAGGTTTATAATGGCTTATTTTAACGTCAGTATTCAGTACTGTCAGAATATAAAAAGAAACATTATGTCATCATGTTTACTACAAGTTTTGATTACTAAAGGGTTTTGCTTGGTTCCACAGCATTTATCAGTCCCTCCAGAAAAACGTGATTATGCGATCGCATAATTCAATGCATAATCGGCCAAAGTCTGCATATATATGCGGGGGGGCGCATTTTTTCAAATACGCCGCACTTGCATAAATTGCCGATTTCCGCGCAAAATATGCGGGGCTTGCATGATTTCATAATCCCCGCATTTTCGTTGCAAAAAAGTCACATATATCTTAACAGAAAGTTGAAAAATGTTGCGTTTACTTCACACAAGAGCAGCCGTTTTCCCCTGTTGCCATGGGAACGTTATGAAGTGACGTAATTACGCGACGTGAACATCATCGAAAAGCTGCAAACCCTGTGATGAAGCCGCCCTGTGATGAAGCCATGATGAAACCGCAGTTTTTGCAAGTTCCCGCAATTTTTGCAAGTTCCCGCAATTTCATCGCATAAAATTGCATAAATATCCCGCATATTCCATCGCATTTTTTAAGAAAACGTGCCGCATAATCAAGGATTTTTGCCCGCAACAATCACAAAAAAACTCCGCATTTTTCTGGAAGGACTGTATTATGTAACGTTATATGAAGGAGAATGCGTGAAACCGTTACAGAATCGAAACTATTTTTTATATTGTGCAAAATACAAAATAGTAAAATATACTTACATTAAATAAATACACATACCAACAACTTTAACATGCTTCATTTTCAAAACAAAATTGTTGTAAAATTGCTGTTTAAACACTACCTTGACCACAGGTAACGTTAGGTTGTTGTAGCAAAGTGGGCGTAGCGTTATGGCTCCGTAGCAGACGTTTTTGTAAAAATAGGCTAACGATTGGGTCATAACCACGAGACTTACTGTCTCATAGTTAGGAATTACCGTATAGTACAGGAGAAGCTCTCAGGCAGTTTGGACTTCCATTAGCTGTTTAAGTTTAATTACTAATGTTAACTATCATTTTAGTGATCAGTAATTAGCCTGTGTCTATGTTATCTCCTTACATATACCTACGCTCTCCGTCTCTGCTAGATTGGGAATGATTGAGATTTCTCTTGGCACAGCTACCAGAAGACTTCCAACTTTCAGACAGGTTGCTCACGTCACATCTACGTCTTCGAGCTCAGTTGGAGGCTGCTCAGTAACGCTCAGACATCACCGGGAAAGATCTTCTAATATTCTTCACTGGTCTCCGTCAAGAGCAACGGGATCTGGTGGTCCATTTATTTAACTGTCTATGGACCATGCGTGTTTAGAAGCGCAACACCGTCGCGTGGCGCAGCGTAGCGTTCCGAACGTTGTGTAATCAAATACACCGGTGTGGCGGTATATTAAAGATTCATATCATAACAAAAATATACACCGGTATTCGGTGTATACCGCCCAGCACTACATGTTTAGGTAGAAAATGTTTTCCTGACGCTGTGTGGCCGCAGGTTCCAGAGGTCCCCCCCAGCGTTGCTCCGGTCCTGCCCAGCCTCAGTGTCCTCCGGCTGGGATCTAACCGCCTGACGTCCCTCCCTGAGGGCTCGTTCTCCGCCTGTCCCGCTCTGACTAAACTCTACCTGGACAACAACGTCCTGCACTCTCTGAACGACCACAGCTTCTCTGGACTCAGCAAGCTGGAGGTCAGCATGTTAGCATTAGTGTGTTGTGGTTGTAGCCTGATTGCACGGGAAGATGCTTGTGTGAACATGGCGTGGGTGGAAGTTAGGACGCATGTTTTATATGTGGTTTGTTAGGAAGTTAAAGAGGAGGTTGTGAAGTTTAAATACTGTATTAACAAGGAAGTAGAGAATAAAGGTAGCTCGCTAGGAAGTTAGAATAGAAAATGTATTATTGAAAACATTAAATATGGAGCATAATCTTGTGGTTTCAATGGCGTTTTTTGATGAAATAATTTAATATTTATATGTATATATATTTTGAATGTGAAACTTTACAAGGACAATGTTTTCATTGTTTCTCTTCTGACTTCCAGATCCTGGACTTGTCATACAATCGAATCACGAAGCTTCCTGAGCTGATGCTCCGCCCACTCCTCGTCTTCGAGACCCTCTACCTGGAGTACAACCAGGTGGGAGAACCAACGCAGAGCTTCCAACGTATAATATAATTAATATAAACCGGCGATTTGAACAGTGAGCTTACGTCTACTTTTTAATGCTCTTTACAGCGGGGTTTTTTTTCGACATTGTTCCTGTTGTTTTTGACTGTATTTTTGACAAGTTTGTCTGCTGTTTTTTAACCTTCGTAGGTTTTTATTTTTCGTTTTTTGGCGCTTTTTGACTTGATTTTTTACGCTTTACGTCTTATGGCCCTGACACACCAACCTGACAGCCGACCGAGGAGGAAAGGCAGTCGGACTCATCAGTCGGCTCCCCAAGTCAGTCAAAAAAGTGCCTCAGAACACACCGAAGTGACGCCGACTTGAGCGTACGTTCTGCACGTGCGTGAGACGTAATACGTCTCCATAACAGCAGGCGGTGCTAATCTGTATTTTCGCCCAAAAAATGAAAACGGGCAACTGATTGGACGAATGCATCACATGGTTCTGGCTGCTCCCAGATTTTACAACTGGGCATAATGGTGGCTCATTGAGAATACGATCTCATATTGTACTAAAATAGTTCACTGAAACATGTTTCTGAAAACATTTTAAGCAAGAAAAAGGCCGTGCAGTTGCTGAATCTGTCTTCATTTCAGATCGACAAAGTTCGGTTTAAAAGATTTTCATCAGATTTTGAGAGGCTGTTCTTCACGTTAACATAAGTGCACTGATTTGCTAGTCAAGGGCTAGCACTCCACCAATCAGATTGGTCATTGAGTCCGACTGCCCGCCCTCCGACCCAGCAAGTCAGGTCGGCCAAAATGAAGGCCGACGAGGACGACGGCACGGAACACACCAAACAGACTCGAGTCACCGACCTCGCCAGAATGTCCGACGGCCGATTATCGAGTTGGTGTTCAAGGGCCTTTACATTGGCGGAGGTTGGCATGTCTAACACTTCGTCACATTTACTTTTCATTTCAGATCAAGGTGATGCCTGATGATTGGTTCAGCCCGAAGGAGGAAGTGCCGTACCTCTTCCTCTCAGCCAATCCCTGGGCCTGCACTTGTTCCCTCGGGTACTTTCACAGATACCTTGGCGAATACGAACTCAACTTCTACGTCCGGGATGGCCTGGTCATCAACAATGATGCAGACAGTGTGGTGAGTCCCACAAAAAGGAAACGGAAAACAAACAGTAAAGACAAACGCAAAAAGGTCTTTACTTTAAGAACGAACGTACAAACCAGTTATATACCGTTACACGGTACCTGCTCGACTCACCTCGACTCTACTCGCCTTTTTTGGATTTCCATTATGATAAAAAGTCCCTGGTACCTGCTAACAAAACTTTTTTTAGTATCACCTCCGTCGAGGTTCTGTTGTGGAAGTTTGTTTTCACAGCAGGAGTGGATTTAGATCTTAACAGAAGTCAATTCAATTCAATTTTATTTATAGTATCAAATCATAACAAGAGTTATCTTGAGACACTTTACAGATAGAGTAGGTCTAGACCACACTCTATAATTTATAAAGCCCCAACAATAGTAATTCCCCCAAAAGCAAGCATTCAGTGCGACAGTGGCGAGGAAAAACTCCCTTTTACGAAGAAACCTCAGACAGACCCAGGCTCTTGGTAGGCGGTGTCTGACGGTGCCGGCTGGGGGTTATGATGAACAGTGGCAATAATAGTCACAATAAAGATAATGGACCAGTGACTACAAATGGTAGTCGTAGTAGTTCATGTCATAGCAGGGCACTGCAGGCGTTACAGTATGTAGCAGTTGAACAAAATAAGACAGTTGAAGACTAAACCAAGTTTGTTTTTTTGTATTTTATTATATATTTACAAATATAGGAGTAACACAGGTTTCACAAAGGCCACGACAGCTCAGTGTGGAAAATGTCTCTTCGACGAGTGAACAGGAACACTGAGCTTATATACAGATAAAGAAATGGGAGTGATAACCACACACGTGCTAGTCTAAATATGACTCTGCATTTCTTACAGGCAACTTTAGACATAGAAGACAATCTGAAACACAGGAGACATCCTGGAGCCATTTATCTCAATTGTAAAGGGGACAAAATGACTGACTACTGAAGAGATAGTTTTAGGGTGACCTTGTAGCCCCTATCTGTTCAGGCTAACGGTGCTCAAATTATTTTCCTGACGTTGTCGCTCCCACTAGGCCTGCACGATTCGGGGAAAAATATGAATCACGATTTTCTGCCACGATTTTTTTTCTCACGAAGTGTAATGTTTATTGCACACATGAACCATGACAAAACAAGACTAATTGGCCGTACCAAACATAGATTTTTTTTGGCACCTATTGCACATTGTGCATCACCACGAGCCTGTAAACATGGAGGCTTCAATGAAGAGAAGGGAGAGCATTGCAGCGCTTAGGAGCTCTTTTTTATACAGTCTATGTTTAAAACTCACAGAAGAAAGTACTAGCGTTTGTGTTGCAGTCGGCTCGTAAAATTAAATGAGTATCAAAGTCATAAAAAAGTTATTGAAGTTATTTAAAAATGTAATCGTGAACAGGGTGAATCGAGATCGCGATTTTATTTTATAATGATTAATCGTGCAGGCCTAGCTCCCACTTAGTTTAGTGAGAATCAGAATAAAAATGTGGGAATGAGATAAAGTCACTTTCAGCATTGTGAGCGAAAACTAAAACAGAAATAAGACAAAAATATAAAGAATCATGTTTAAATGTAATTTTGCCATTACAGTTCCAAGCGAGCTGAGGCGATACCAAAAGGTGACGTGAAAACCTGCAGACTACTGATTGGTCGGAGAGAATCGTCACTAATCACTGCATCATCATTGCTATAGCGACAGACGACGGGGGTGTCCTGAACGAACCCGCCATTTTTAAATAGTTCAGCCAGCGGTGTTTTTTTTGCTGCCTCCAGCTTCTTTAGAAACTAAATGTGTCTTCTGGCAAACAGCCACATGCTGAGAATCAACAACAACACACCTTCCACGTGCTGTGTGCGTGTCGCGTTAGGTCGCGGCAGTTTCCTGCGGCGTCGCAACGACGACCAGCCACGCTCGCCTCAGACATGAGGCGGTACTAAATCTGCGATGGAAAAAGGAGGACGGGGCACCGCGGTCGAGCTGAGTCGAGCAGGTACCATGTAGTGGAAAAACGCCATAAGTTAGAAGAACACCGAAGATCTCATCTTAAGTCCAGTTCAGACCAAAGATTTGCGGCGAGAGTTAAACCGTTTCTATGGAGATGATACACCGTCTCGTCTCATTGGTGTAAACTGGCAGCTTTTCACAACGCTGCGGACCGCTGCAGACAGGAGACTTGCAAGGAGACAAAAGTTTACCCTCGTCCCAAATCTTTGGTCTGAACTGGACTTTAAAGACTAGAGCGATCGTAGCGTTGGAACTAGGACAGGCAGTTTGTGTAAAGGCGCTGACACACCAACCCGATAATCGGCCGTCGGACAGTCTGGCGAGGTCGGTGACTCGAGTCTGTTTGGTGTGTCCCGTGCCGTCGTCGTCAGCCTTCATTTTGGCCGACCTGACTTGCTGGGTCGGAGGGCAAGCAGTCGGACTCAATGACCAATCTGATTGGTGGAGTGCTAGCCCTTGACTAGCGAATCAGTGCACTTATGTTAACGTGAAGAACAGCCTCTCAAAATCTGACGAAAATCTTTTAAACTGACCTTTGTCAATCTGAAATGAAGACAGATTCAGCAACTGCACGGCCTATTTCTCGCTTAAAATGTTTTCAGAAACATGTTTCAGTGAACTATTTTTGTAAAATATGAGATCGTATTCTGAATGAGTCGACATTATGCCCGGTTGTAAAATCTGGGAGCAGCCAGACCCACATGACGCATTCGTCCAATCAGCTGCCGATTTTCATTTTTTGTGCGACAATACAGATTAACGCCACCTGCTGTTATGGAGACGTATTACGTCTCACGCACGTGCAAAACGTACGCTCAAGTCTGTGTCGCTTTGGTGTGTTCTGAGGCACTTTTTGGACCAACTCGGGGAGACTGATCAGTCCGACTGCCTTTCCTCCTGACGGTTGGCCGTCGGGTTGGTGTGTCAGAGCCTTAATACGGCTCTGATTGGTGCTCTGGTGCATGTGATATCCAAAGGAGACTATTTTTTGCTTCCTGTGACTAATGTTTCCGACGGTTGCTATCTGTTCTCAGGTGTGTAACTCTCCACAGTGGCTTAAGGAGAAACCTATTGTGAGTCTGGAAGAAAATGACCTGTGTCCCCCTGCAACAGAACCAAGTCCACATGTTCCACCTAATCCAAGAGGAGATTTTTATAGGACAGACCCTACTCTTCCTCCAACTACTGCACCCATTCCTACAACTACTGCACCCATTCTTACAACGGCTACACCCATTCCTACAACTACTGCACCCGTTCTTACAACGACTACACCCATTCCTACAACTACTGCACCCATTCTTACAACGGCTGCACCCATTCCTACAACTACTGCACCCATTCTTACAACGGCTACACCCATTCCTACAACTACTGCACCCATTCTTACAACGGCTGCACCCATTCCTACAACAACTGAACCCATTCCTACTTCTGCAACATCAACTGAAGAACTCCAAACTGTTTTCTACAGAGTAGTTACGTGGTACCAGACTTTCACCAGATTCATCGAATGGTCCGATCATTCAGGGTCGGAAGTCAGAAGAACCTCGATTCCTGTTTATTTTCCTACTGTCGAATTGTCAACTGAAAGTCCTGCTCCCACCACGGCAACAAAACGGCAAACTGTTCCGCTAACCGTAACTTCAACAACACCGAAACTCCGGGTAGTCACAACTACCGAGGCAACCGCGACGTCTGCAGCCTCGTGGCCGATCGACGAAGCTGTCCGCGGTAAATTTAGAGCTGGCAGAGGAGCGGGGGTTTTCTGCTTTTGGCTTTTCATCGGGTGTGTTCTGCTGTGCGTGGCGTCTGCAGCGTGCTCGTTGGTGACTTTTGTGAGGCTGATCATCTGGTACCGGCGGGCGTACAGGCCGCTGAGCACCATGCTGGCGAGGACGGGAGGAAGAGGGGAAGTTGTGAGGCTTTTAACATGCAGCAGGAGGAAAAAGAAGGAAGTGGGAAAGGGAAGAGGAGGAGTAGGAGTAGTAGGAGGAGGAGGAGGAGGAGGAGGAGTGATGACAGTGTATCGCTCTGTGCTGTTCGTCCACAGAGAGGGAGGAGACCCAACGGAGAGGGAAGATGGAGGGAAGGAAGGAGACGCAACGGAGAGGGAAGATGGAGGGAAGGAAGGAGACGCAACGGAGAGGGAAGATGGAGGGAAGGAAGGAGACGCAACGGAGAGGGAAGATGGAGGGAAGGGAGGAGACGCAACGGAGAGGGAAGATGGAGGGAAGGGAGTTAAGGGAGGACGTGAAAGACTTGTCGTAACTCTGGAGCCAACGGGAGCAGCGAATAGAAAGGTGGAAGGAGAAAGTGCAAAGAGGGAGGAGAAGGGAGTGTACAGAAAGACATTGTACCGTTTGTCAAGCAAGGAGAAGGAGATAGAGGGATGGAGGGATGTGGTGGAGGAGTGTCGGGTCTCTGTAGGAGAAGGAGGGGAACAGAGGAGGCGAGGGGAGCAGGAAGTTTCTAGAAAGGTGTACAGTGTGATTCTGAGGGAGGAGAGGGAGGAGGAAGGGGGAGGGAAGGAGGAACTGGACTGGGTGGTGGGGGGGTGGGAAGTGAAAAGAGGGGAGGGAGGGGGAGAAGGGGAGGAGCCGAGGAGCAGCTGGGGGGGGTGGCTGGCTCACTATTTACCCAGCATGCCCTGGGGTGTGACCACGCCTCCTGAGGACGACGCAGCTCTGTGACGTAAACAATATCTCTCTATATTTAGTCTGTAAGGTACGCATGTTAGAGCCCGACTGTTAAGGATTTTTAAGGCCGATATCGATACAAATATTTGGTGATTTAAAAATCCAATATTCCGATATTTCGGCCGAAACGCCTAACAAAACATAAACAGATTTCTATCTGATTTTTATTAGTTATTTGTAGTTATTTATGAGTCCTCACTAAAATAATATAACGCAGTTTAAAAATAAACTTGTTTGTTTTACTGTCACAACAGAACATCAAAATATATTAAAGTTCTGATGAATAAAATGTATAAAAATACAAACTTAAGATACGACTTCAAAGATTGGCAACGAGATTAAACCGTTTTAGAACGTTGCAGAGAAAAGTTTCAGCGGTCAAAAAGGGATTTTTACTCACATATTCGTTGCTTTTTTGCCACTTTCTTCTAAGCTTTAGTGGACTAGAAAATGTGACATGGGGTCGAGAAAAAGAGACAAAAACATGGAAAAAGTTGCCGGGAAAAATAAAGACAAACATTGAAAGAAGCGACAAAAACCTCGAAAAAAAAAAAAAAAAAATGTCGACGGGCAACAAATGTTGGATAAAGTGACAAAAACTTGAATAACAATCCCCTAAAAAAGGCGATAAAAACATCCAAAAAATAGTTGAAAAAGCGTCAAAAAACGGAACAAAAAAAACGTCAAAAACACTTTCATTGTTAAATTGATGTACGATTAAACTGTTTGCGTTTGATTTGTAGAGACTCTGAGACGGATGATTGTCAACTAGGGCTGTCAAACAATTACATTTTCTTAATCGCGATTAATCGTTGAATTTCTATGATTAAAATTCTATTATTTTGCATTTCAGAACAGTTTTTAAGTCCATATTAACAATGGAAAGCCATTCTTACCAGTGGATCTGGATTGGGAATCAAATGAATGCAAAGAAAATTACTTTATGAGCTTGATTTTACGATTTGTATTTGTTTATCATATATTTAATCTAGTCACACATTTGAATTTAACAACAACTTTGAATGCACCACAAAGCTGTAAGTTACCAGTTTCATTGAACGCACCGTCTGTGTTTTTCCGACAACAGCAGCTGCAGATTGTTACATCCCCGTGTTGAATTCTCTACAGTGAAACACAGTCAAACTTTACACCGTTTAGCGTTAGCTGTCAGTATTGTAACCGTTTTTAATCCAGCTACTAGCTAGCGCGGTAGGCTGACGTTAGCTGCTGTCGAGTATAGTGTTAACTAGCTAGCGGTAGGCTAACGTTAGCTGCTGTAGAGTATAGTGTTAACTAGCTAGCGGTAGGCTAACATTAGCTGCTGTTGAGTATAGTGTTAACTAGCGTCACGTGCAGCGGTGTTCGTGTTGCCTGTAACATCTGTTTCAGAGCATCAGAGAGAAGAGCAGACATATCAGTGGCACCAGAATGAGGTACCGAAATCCGCGTTGCTATTCCTGCAGCAGCAGGATGTGTTACAAGGAAGTACAGGCTACTAAAATAGTAGCTTGTTAGGCACGACGCAAAGCCGAGTGAAGTAAAAATAAAATAATAAATGGCGGCATGCGATTAATACGATTAAAAAAAATGAATGCATTATGCTCGACCCTTAATCGCGTCGCGATTAACGCATTAAAGACCTTGTTCTTAAAAGTCGAGATCTGTGTTTTTTAACAAAGTTGTACGACCGATAAATCTTAGACTACGACTCCCATGAAACGGGAACTACTTGGTTTCGCCTCGCTTCATATTTAGATAAAGACTAACATCTACTAATATCGTCTTTGACCTTTAATCTACAGATGTTTTAATAACTCTTGAAATAAAATGTTAAAAACAAATGTGTTTTTGTGTTTTATGTCACATTTCCATCTGAGTTTTGTTCTGCAGGAACAGATTCCTGGGTGAATAGTTTATTAAAATAACAAAAAAACAGTGAACACAAACATCCAGGTAATGTTTTTAGACTTTATTAAACATTCCTCAAATTACTTCAAACTATGAACAAGTGTTTCTGTTACTGAATGTTTTTTACAGGTAAAGAAAATGATGAAAACAATTCAGTTCATAAAACAAGAATTGACTAAGTTTTTTTCCACTTTAAATGAACTGTGTGTGTGTGTGTGTGTGTGTGTGTGTGTGTGTGTGTGTGTGTGTGTGTGTGTGTGTGTGTGTGTGTGTGTTTCTGTCCAATTTAAATGAAGTGTGTTTTACGATGATAAAGTACTGCTTTTTTAAATGGAGTCTGGTGGGTTTGGCATCATTTTTTTTGTAGTTTTTGCTGTTTCACAACTTTTGCAACTTCACCAACGCTCGACCCCTTCTCTGTGGCTCTTGGTTCTGGCCCCCTCCTATATCAGTTCCTGGTTTGTTCTTTGCTTAGTTCTTCCCCTCTGGGTCATATTCATCTCATAAATCAGGCAACTGTGAGTTTGTGCAGCTAGTACCACGACATTCTCCGCAAATGGCAGTGCAAGGGAGTCCATGTTTTTTGCATGTGCATCTCTTTGTGCTGCAGTCTTTCTTGCAACTACAGCGGACTACATCTAGTATTTCTGGTGGTGCCGCAGGCTGATCGGTCATTATTGGCATAAATCTCCCATCCAAAACATGCCACCCCCAGTCTTTTGGGTCCATACGTTCACTTCCCCCTTTCCACTCCGTCATTTGGTAAAGACCCGAAGACTATGGAACTTTGCAGCTGTTGACGTTGGAGGGAGAGTTTGAGGTTCCACTGGAGATGAGTTCTGAGTTACTTTATCACAGAATCGCCTGTATCTCAGCATATCCAGTCATTCATCTTTTTCGCCCCCATACAGTGATACTAGAGCTTTTTCACCTGCTGCAATGACGATGCCTTTTCCCACATTTTCCTGTGACTGGCTGAACACCTTAGCTTGTTCGAGAAAGCTAGTGTAATTCTTTACTTTTTTTAGTGCCATTCCCTTTCCTATGCCAAATAGACGAGATGTAGAATCACAGCCTAAAATGGCATGGATAAAGAGGAGATTGTCACACACCTTGGGACCAAGTAACTCCTTTGTCTGCTTTATGCACCATATCCGTCTTGTTTTTGTTGCTTTCTTTTGGTTCTGGTGCCAGAAACAGCTCCTGTGCATTTAGATCAGCATGATGCAACAAGAGTACTAACAAGTCTGTGTCATCACCTGCTAAGACTGTGTCTTTCGTTCTGGCAGAGACAATGACAAATGAAGTTTGGACAATGAGCACATCTGCATCGTGCTTTGCATGGTTTGTGATACACCCAATTCCTCTCAAGTTTATCACTGAGATAAATCAAGAACCGTTGTTTGTTTTCCTTTTCTTCTTTACTTTTCATGTAGACTTTCATTGTGTAAAATTTTATTGTGGTAGGAGTAAAAGAAAAAATGAAGCCTATGCAGGTATATTTTGGGTAGCCTATATTCAATTAGTGTATAGCTCATTTAAAGGAAAAAGTAAAGGAAAAAAATAGCCCCATTGGGGTGTATTGTTGTCTGGCCTTACTGGCACACATACTGGCACACAACATATTTCCTCAACTAGGATTTCTTAGGACTTTTAGTATGTTGTTCTGGACACCTTATAGAAATGATCTATGCTGAATTATTTTACAATTAGTTCTATTTTTGGCTCCAAAATGAGTTACTTTTCCTGGACTATTGTGGGACTGGCTCTAGTGGCTGTAATTCTGCACCAAGGCTGAATTTTGGGAAAGAGACTTCAGATACAGTATTAGGGGACCACTAAGGTCTATATAAAGAGACTTCAGATACAGTATTAGGGGACCACTAAGGTCTATATAAAAGAGACTTCAGATACAGTATTAGGGGACCACTAAGGTCTATATAAAGAGACTTCAGATACAGAGGGGACCACTAAGGTCTATATAAAAGCATCCAAAGAGCACCATGTCATGGGACCTTTAAATAAAAATGTGTATATCATTCCTTTGCAGTGTTACAATAATTTCATAACAATTTAATAAAATAGAATGAGGCAGTTGAACTGTGACCCCTAATGTGGTACATGAACAGCAGCTTTAAAACACCTAAAACATTCAGGGATTATTTAATTTAAGTATAAAAATGTTATTTAAATATTAAAAATGCTGTTTAAAGTTGATCAAATTGAATTCAGATAAATGCACCAGAATAAGTTAACTATAAATATGTTAAAGGGCATGCACAACCCTAAACAGACTTGCTTCTCCCTCTCTCTTTTACCCTCCTATCTACCTCTTTCTCACACACTCTGTTCACATACACATACTTTGTTAAGATGTTAGTTGTTTAATTTAATCTAATGAGTATTAACCACTAATAAAGTAAATTGTTACCTCAATGAAATATTTGTCATTGAAATGAAATTAAACGGCAAGTTCAATAAACTACTTTGACTGCAGTGCTTGATAGTGTCACAAGGTGGTGTAACTGGCTTGTGTCTTTATTTATCTTTAAATATGATCATGTGCAAGTAAATTAATGTTTGATAAAATGTAATACTCTACTCCACTGTAAAAACACATTTTTAAGACTTTTTACACAATTTCTCCAAGATTATTTAGAAAAGAAAAGTTTCTAGCACATCTACCACTTAATACTGTAATAACAAATATAATTCAAATTTAGAAGTAATCCTTATAAAATCTATTTTGGAGTGAAATTTTGAAATAGTTATATTTGTATGAGTGCACTCACAAATAATGTAGTGGATGAAATATTAAATATTTATCATTCCTTTGTGGTTACACCACTTGACATTTTAGGTCCATTTGGTCCTATCTTTGTAAAAACAAAATGGTGCAAATCCTATTTCAAATTAAATAAAATGTACAATAACACAAAATATACATTTTAACGAAACTCAAGGATGCCTTTAAAAAGCTTTTTCAAAGTTTTTCAATTTTCTCATCTTGCCAACCCTTATATTCTTTAAATTGGGATTTTAGGACAGACGATCAAATACTGACTTGACTTACATTGCTCTCGGTGACCCTAAGGGGGGTGACTTACCTCCCGCTCAGGGAACCTATAGGAAGTGACGTACATCCCTCCGGGTGACCCTAAAGGAAGTCAAATAATCTAGAGTCAGCAACTGAACAGCTGACGACACAGATCCCATCTCAGTTAGTATGTCAATGTTTGATAAACTGTCCATACGAGATAAACAAAGTTGGGAACAAGTGTGTGTGTATATATATATATATATATTAGAGATGCACCAATTGACCGGCCGGTGACCGGAATTGGCCGATTATCATTGACCTGCCGGTCAGACTGACATATGCTGATTTTATGCCGGTCAAATGCACTCGGGCGCAACAGCAACATCACACGTGCACATGCAGGGTTTCCGCTGTATGCACGTAGCAGCGGCGCACTGCCGCTCCATCAGCTGTTTATGAAATGTCATGAAGTCGTAATTATACACGGCTCCAACAGTCAGCCGCTCTCTCTCCCCTCTGAGGCTGAAAAACTGGAACATGAAAACCGTCCCGTGAAATATGACAGCTACAGTTTATCGGAAAATAGTGTTGGGCACACTGACTTTGATGAATTTACTGTTTATCAGACTCTAGATGAGACAAGAAGCTAACATTAGCTAACGCTGTGGTCCCTCTGCCTCTGACGCCCCGCTGGCCGCTGTAGGAGACGCTGTACTAACGTTACGGTTTAAAATGCTTTCCAGGTTAGTGGGGATGCATACCGATCAAAACCAACATTAAAAACGTAGTAATCTTTAAAGAGTTTAGTTTTGTTGTTAAACTGTAAAATGAGCGGTGACAGTAAACCATCTGTTTCAGGTAACGGCACTCTAGGGTACCGTCTATTTGCTGGATTGTTCCGAGGTAACCGTCGGTGGCTAACGTTAGCAGATAAGCCCGTTGACAGCAACGTGTTCACGTTTATGTGTCACAATGACACATAAAGCAAACTTTCTAAAAAAAGGAACTACACGCTGTTTTCAGGTAACGTTACTGTTGACGTTCAAACAGGCCTGTGTGTGTGTTTTGAGAAATATCTTTAAACTGCATTAAGGCTATATTTATTTTTTTATTTGTTATTTATATATAATTTTATTGCCATTACCTGTTTTCCCTGTTTTCATACATACAGAAGTTTAGTTTGCTAAATTTATCAAATTTTTTTAGTTGGATATTGGATGTGAGAAGAAGGAAATGGTTCTAACATTGCTCTTTAGATGTGTGTTAATTTCCCACCAGGAGTAATTTATATAGTTGTATTTTATAGTGATCCATTATCTGTTCAACACATGTTCTATTAAAGAAAAGATAGAAAATAAATATTTGTGTGTGCCGTAAAGTGGTTAGAAAAAATTTAATCGGAATCTGCTTTTAACAGCGACAATTTTTTTATCACTGTTGCAACAACTAGTAACGTTAGAAAAACTACAACACCACACCGGATCTAGCTAGACCGGTGTTGCACCGAAATCTGTGACCCGTCGTGATCTGTGTCCCTCCTGTTAAAAGCGTAGCGCCCCCCCCCCCCCCCCGTGGTTAAGGTTAGGGACAAGGGTTTGGTTCAGGTTGAGGTAGAGGGACACCGATCTCGATGGGTCACAGATTTCGGTGTAACACCGGAAACAAAACAACAGGCACGCCGCACACCATGCGCACACACTTGTTTGGGCTTACGAGCCGGCCAAAGAGTAGTAGGCTAACGTTACGTTTTGTGTGGATGGCGAGCGCGAGACGCCAAAATGGATGCCAATATGATTCTGAATGGAAAGTTTACTTTTAAAAAGTTGTCGAGGGGACAGTAGTTTCACACATACACAGCCTGTACCACACGGAGAAAGCAGCCACACTCGAACTGCTGCAAACGCTGTCTCATTAACCGGTGATCAAGGTCAGTGAGTAATCCAAATTATTTAGAGGTAACTGCACACTATATTGACTATGTATATCAGCATAGGGTTTTAGGACTGTGATGTTTGTATCAGGTTTTTTTGACAGTTTTTGTCATCTGGGACATTGTCCGCCCCCTTTTCTGTCCAGGAGAATTGTTACATTCCTTATTAGAAAAACATAAATGTTACAAATGTCCTGCTGAGGCATCCAGTTTTGGACCATTTTGTTTGTACTGTATAAGCAAAGTGTTAGTGTTACATCTCAGTTAAGTTTGGTACTTGTAGGAATTGTGCAATAATGACAGATTCACACACTTTTCTTTTGTTTACAGTAAATAAATAAATAAATAATAAACAATTACAAATCCTAAAGTCAAGTTCATAAAGTAACTTTCTTTGCATTCATTTGATTCCCAATTAAGATACACTGGTAAGAATGGCTTTCCATTATTAATATGTACTTAAAAACAGTTCTGAAATGCGAAATAGTAGAATTTTATTCATGTGATAAAACATGCATCAGACCTGCATCAACAGGACATGGACACCGTCCAGGGGAGTTGTGTTTCACCTGCTGCGGTTACCTGGAACTCAGGCGTGGTGTGTGTTTCTAGATCAACAGTACATGTATCAACAGGTTCAACAGCTTCACTTCTATTGAAAATAAACTTTCTCTACCTGAATCCTCTTCACATTCTATATCAGGTCTACCAGAGGGGGGCAAAGCATCACCAGATTGTTTTCTAAAGGATAGTTGGGAGAGCTGAGCAACCTTTAAAATGGGTTTCATGTTTATTATCGTAAGCATGCATGGTCGCCGTGAAACGTCTGGTTGTTTATACTGATTGTGGTCAAAGGTAGAGCAGCTCTGAGAACTGAATTCTTCTCCTATGGTTTGTAGTATTGCGTCTGCGTCTTTACTGGACATGTTGGACAAAGGTGTCTTCAGCTGACACCAGAGACCTCCATCAGATTCAGATCTTAGTCTCTCAGGATCACATCCTTCCCCCAGTCTCTGCTCCTCCTCTACACATTTAACATATTAATATAACACACACACACACACACACACACACACACACACACACACACAATATCAGGTTGATATTTGGAGCGGCTTTATTTGTGTTCAAAGCATAAAAAAAGCACAACAATGAATATATAAAAGTAACAACTTGAGAACCCAAATGTAGCAAAAAGAAGTATTTATCAGAATGAGATAAAATAGTAAAACAGTTTAAAGCGCATTAATGTATCTGAATGTTAAAACTGAGTTATTAACTTCCATCATGTCTCTGATCATTATTTCATCTATTCATTCATATTAAATAATTATCAACTGATTTCAAAGATCATCACTTTGGTATAGTTCACATTTCATAACATTTCCTTTAGAAACATCATGTTAATCTATTTCATAGATAATAATCCAGTTGAAGGTTTTATTTAGAGACAGACTGGTCCTCTATGTTCCCCTGAGATATTCTAAGCTGCATCAGATTTATTATTTTTATTATTAGTTTATTTGTCAGGGACAATGCAGCGCACATTATTACATACATAATTATCATAGTCAAAGCCATAACAACGTGTAGATGTGTTGCATAAAAGGTTTCTAGCCAATTGGCTAATTTGCAACCCCAGTCCCTGGTCAGGCCTTTCTAGAAAAATAATCCAAATATAATTTTTAAAAAGAACTACATAGTGTAGTTAGTAACCCTAACCCACACTCACTCACTCACCTATACCCTAACCCTAACCCACACTCACTCACCTATACCCTAACCCACACTCACTCACTCACCTATACCCTAACCCACACTCACTCACCTGTACCCTAACCCTAACCCACACTCACCTATACCCTAACCCACACTCACTCATCTATACCCTAACCATAACCCTAACCCACACTCACTCACCTATACCCTAACCCTAACCCACACTCACTATACCCTAACCCACACTCACTCACCTATACCCTAACCATAACCCTAACCCACACTCACTCACCTATACCCTAACCATAACTCTAACCCACACTCACTCACCTATACCCTAACCACCTATACCCTAACCATAACCTTGGCAGCCATATACAAACAGCCATACATCCACAGACAATACATTACTACAACACAACTGACTCTGTGGTTACATGTTTGGTTTTCTTGATGATTTTATAATTACAATAACAACAATATTCACAATGTCATCAACTCCTCAGTTTAAACCATTCAATGTTAGTTTATATTAAATCATTAGCTGAAAATATAACATCCTTAGAAGGCACACAAGGCTTTACATTACCCAGCAGAAAACAATAATTCAAAATTCCCTCCATATAAAATGTATTATTACCAAAACACACAAACATATGACACGTTGAAGAGCTCTCTACACCTGATTAGAAGATATTTGGTGGTGGCTGTGTCTGCTGATATTTACATCTAAAGAAACATAATTTTCTGTTAAAAGCTTGCAGTAATATATCAGCTGGGCTGAAGTAATGGATTACATTTGCTCATTTAATGGAGCAAAGTATTTCTGTGTACTACTGCTGAGTTTATATTGTCTGAACATCTCTGTGTTTTCTGCTTCATTCTGCTCTTAAAGAACATTTTAACTGACTTCTCTTTTATCTGAGCACAATTTTCAGTTATGAAATAAGCCGCCAACATTTGTTTTTTACTACAATTCATTCATCGTAAAAGTACTTTTAGTTAAGTAACTTTGTTTTTTTTTAAAGCAACAGTACTTTTTTAAAGATTATTTTTGAGTTTTTTTTCCTTTATTTCAGAGTGTCAGTGGATAGACAGGAAAGGTGGGAGAGAGATGGGGGACAACACGCAGCAAAGGGCCACAAGTCGGACTCGAACCCGGACTGCTGCAAAGGACTCAGCCTACCCTAGAGGAGCTCAGAGCTCCAGATAATATATAACATGGGGCGCACGCTCTTACCGGGTGAGCTAGAGGTCGTCCCAAGTAACAGTACTTTTACTCAAGTAAAATGTTCTAGTTCTCTAAAGGCAGAGACAGACCTGTTAGGCATTTGTTATATTATATTATTACTAATTAACGGTGCTTGAACCGATACTTTTTATGAAAGTAAAAAAAGAAAAGAAAAAGAAGGGTACTAAACAACAGTTGGTGACATTAAAGAGCGGCTTGTTTATTGCTAAGGCCATATGGTCAAAATTAAATGATTCAATAATAATGTATAACAATAACAATATCTTATTTCACTAGTAAATTGCTGTTTAGAATAACTTCAAATGCACGACGAGGCTGTAGTTTACCAGTTTTATTGAACACACCGTCTGTGTTGTTTCTCCGACGGCAGCTGCAGATTGTTACATACCGGTGTTGAATCCTCTACAGTGAAACACAGTCAAACTTTACACCGTTTAGCGTTAGCTGTCAGCATTTTAACCGTTTTTAACCCAGCTACTAGCTAGCGGTAGGCTAATGTTAGCTGCTGTTGAGTATAGTGTTAACTAGCTAGCGGTAGGCTAACGTTAGCTGCTGTTGAGTATAGTGTTAACTAGCTAGCGGTAGGCTAACGTTAGCTGCTGTTGAGTATAGTGTTAACTAGCTAGCGGTAGGCTAACGTTAGCTGCTGTCTAGTATAGTGTTAACTAGCGTCCCGTGCAGCGGTGTTTGTGTTGTCTGTATCGTCTTCAGAGCATCAGAGAGAAGAGCAGACATATCAGTGGCTCCAGATTTCGGTAGCCAGGGTTGGCAGGAAGAAGATTTTTACAAGTAAATGTTCCAGTTAATGATCCAGGCAGCACATTCTCGTCTCCCTCCTTCATTTTACAGTCCAATGGTGGCTAGAACGGCTCCGGATCAAACCTCAATATGGAATGGATTAATCTGCGTTATTTTTTCTCAGGTTAATTAATCGAAATTAACACGTTATTTTGACAGCCCTAATTATTACATGGCTTGGTTGAATGCTAAGGATAACACACCGTTGCCATGCAAAGCAGAGCGTTGCCATGGACACAGTTCTGTTCACACTGGAGGGCAGCTATCAATCAATCCACTGAAAGAGGTTCGGATAATTTATCAACTGTGGCAAAAAGTGGGGAAACGTGGAGCAACTTCTGTCCTCCAATTCAAGCAATGACAGCAGATCTGGTGAGCGCCTATCGCCACATCTTTATATATGGTCTATGATGATATTTTGTCCACCACGGCAGCACCCCATAAAATATACAGCTTCTACCGCAGCCCGTAAGGTGGTGTTGCGTAATAGACGAAGGGTTGCATTAAACAGCTACAGAGTTAACGTTGCTATAAATGCAGGATTCCTACCGTAGAGACGGAACAGACTATTTTCTTTAGCGCAAGCAATACAATCGTTTTTAAATAAATAAACTCCTTTTTAAATCAACATTTTGTGTCAAATTATTGATTTATTTGGTAGGTAGCCATGTAATAAGCGGGATAATGTAGAGCGAGGCGGTTGTTACAGCGAATACAACCCCGACAGGGTGATCAGGACTTAAATCAGGTCTTGAATCAGCCTACATTATCTACATTATCCCTTACTCATTGAAACCTTTTTCATTTCTTTGAAGCAATTTTTACTCAAGTAAATATTCTAGTTCTGTAAAAGGTAAAGTTAATTTGAAGTGAATCTCTCTCCTCCTCTGGGACCATCTCATCATGGAGAGACCCTACAGGAGCTCAGCGCTCCAGATGATACAGATCCCAGACTCAGATACACAAACCCCTCCACCACCACGATGGGGGGGGGCAAACAGACCAAATAGCAGATCTGGGGTCTCATTTATAAACGTGGCGTACGCACAAAACGGGGCTGAAAATGTGCGTACGCCACTTCCCACGCAAAAGGTTGTGATTTATAAAAAACAAACTTGACGGGAGAATGTGCGGTCCTCCACGCAAACTCTGACCCATGCGTACGCACCTTTTGGCAGACAATGGGAATTGGCGACACAGATGGTGAGGTGGTGAACTAAAGTCAGATTGAAGAAAGTAAATGGGAAAAACGATTACTCGTAATATTTTCAAGTATTGATGCCTCACGCACATTTTTTCACTCCATATCATCCACGTTACCATGAACATTAAATCCAGCAGTGTTATTTTGCTGCACTGAGTGATACTTCCATAAACACCTTATAAAATCCAACTCAAATCTTTAATAAAAATGTGTTCTTAATGTTTAATCGGCGCTGTCTCGCCGTCACATTGTCCGCTACGGAGAGCAGGAGGAGGAGATGGCCCGACTGCATGGAATACATGATAACATTTAAATACCCTAGCATTAGATAACGGCAGAACACAGTGTAAATAACTAAATAGCTGTCTTTAATACTGTGCACATATCATCAAATGTCATGGGGGAATACCACTAGTTGATGCTGTGTTGGCAAGGTGTTAACAATCACAAATTGCTGTAAACAAATACTGTGGTGAACCTGTGCGTAATGCTGCATGGTGGCACTGCTATCCCTGCAGGAGGACTACGCTAATGGAAGAATCAGGAGAAAAAGAGACTTCAGGGACCGTGACGATGACTGGCTAATATGCCGATTTAAATTCCCTAAAGCTGTGCTCTTGGATCTATGTACTGAATTGGGTCCAGTAGAGAGGGCAACGCGCCGGAACCATGCCATCCCGGTCCAAATACAGGTCCTCGCCACTCTGGGGGAAACCAGAGGGAAATGTCAGACAGCTAAGTGTTTTTTTTAATAAATTTTATATATAATCTTCAACTTTTTCATTAAGGCTTGTTTGGATATAATATTATAGTTCTGTTAAATCTTATTATATACAGTACGTCTGATATATCGAAGCTTTCCCCAAGTGCCGTAATGCCTGCTGTTTTGGACGTATTTTTAATACATGTAGTTATAGATCAGCTTTCCCTACACTGTGCAAGAACAGGCTAAAATTATAATTCAATTTGCAGCAATTCCTGAACATCTGAGAAGTTTTTTGCTTTTTCTGCGCCAGTCATGATTCGGTCTAACAACTGCCAGTGTCATTAACATGCTTATCAGCATTCACAAGGTGCTTTGCATTGACTATTTATGGTTAAAAATGGGCGTGTACAGGACGGGATAAGAGGCTGATTCACGTACGCACACTTGTAGGTAATCTCTGATTTATAAAGAGAACATTGCTTACAGGTGTGCGTACACATGGTTTTATAAATCTGACTTTTTTTGACGTACGCCATTTTGGGCTTTTGGGCGTACATACACTTATAGTAAGGATCCTACGCACAGTTTTATAAATGAGACCCCTGCACATGACCTCACACCCACAGAAGTAATGAAAATCATGTTGTACATGGACATGAGAAAACAGTCAGGGGTAGAGAGCACTGGGGGTTGTCTAGGAGCTGATCGGTCGAAGCTTCATCAGCAGCAGGCCGTCCTGATCTGTTGTTCTTACATCTTTTACATCTTATCAGGACACCAACTACTACAATACTAACAAAAAACAGAATGACACCTGCTGCCACTGCAACGTATATAAGAACCATGGAACCTGAAGATAATAAAACATATGAGTCAGTAAATGTGTGATAGTGGAGCAGTCTTCATCCTCTCTGATGTTAGAAACTGCAGCTACAACCTGATACTCAGAAAAACTCTCTGAGAGACTCACTCACCTGGATCTGGAACCTGCAGATGGATGGTTCTGATTGGATCAATTCCTCTCTTTTTACGTGTTGAACCATCGGTTTTAATTCGACACTCGTATGTTCCAGCGTCGTGTCTGGTCACATTCTTCAGAATTAAAGACACGTTTCCGTCCTTCAGATCTCTGTCCACCAGCTCCACCCTGTCCTTAAAGGATGGATGCTGGTGGTCTGTATCCAAGTGTCCACCACTGTAATAGAGGACTATATCTGGCTTCAGGTCAGGTCTGCTCCACTTTACAACACTGATGGAGGAATCATCAGCCTGACATGGCAGAATGACATCATCTCCAGGATCAACTGTTATATCAATCAGGTCTGAAAAACAATAATAAACAATAGTAATCAATAAAAGTCATGGTATTGTTATGTGTGAGTGCAGCACCACGATGGTTTAAAACATCTGTTTCCTATTGTTTAAATCCACCAATCACAACACAGCACGTCACAGGCAGGCAGTTTTAACATTTAGTAGCTATACTGGAGATATATATATATATATATTTTTTTTTATTTATTTATTGCAGATATCCGTATTTCTATTCTTCTTAGTCAAAAAGAACATATCGTCATTATTCCTTTTTTTATTATTACTATTATTATTATTATAACTAATTCTACTAATTCTATTTCTTATAATACTTTATATTTTTATCTTATGTCTATTTAATGTGTATTTCGGATGTGTTTACATTTACATTTGTACAAGTCAGAATGTATATCAGATATTTAAAATAACATTCTGGATATCTGAAATTAAAATGATGACTAGCAACAACTAAACTGTATCTGAAATTGAAGTTCTTCATAATAATTCTGTTTTCAGATTTCTAAAATGTTGTTTCTGGAGAGGAAGAATGATGTTTTGGATATCTGATCAAAACATTGTAATGACTTTTTTTTTACTTCCATCTAAGCACATTTTTCAAGTGTCAATTATTGAGTCATTTTGTTGTTACTTGATGAAAGTTTATTGAAAGTAAGAAGTACTTTAAGTTTAAGGTAACTTGTCTTCCAGTACTTTTACAGGAGTAAAATTATCTCTAAATGTTGAGATGATTTGAAGTGATTCTCTCTCTGTCTGACTCTCTGGGACCAACTCATCATGGAGACTCTAGAGGAGCTGCAGCTACAACCTGGTACTCAGAAATACTCTCTGAGAGAGACTACCTCACCTGGAACCTGCAGACGGATGATTCTGATGCTTCTGATTGGGTCAGTATCATTGGGTTTAACTCGACACTCGTATGTTCCAGCGTCGTAGCTTCTCACATTCTTCAGAATTAAAGACACGTCTCCGTCCTTCAGATCTCTGTTCACCAGCTCCACCCTGTCCTTAAAGGATGGATGCTGGTGGGTTGTATTCAAGCATCCATCGCTGTATACGAGGATGATATCTGGCTCCAGGTCAGCTCTGGTCCACTCTACAACTCTGATGGAGGAATCATCAGCCCGACATGGCAGAATGACATCATCTCCAGGATGCACTTTTACCAGAATCTGGTCTGAAAAACAATAATAAACAATAGTAATAAAAGTCATGGTATTTCTAAATACCTACATCAGGTGTAACACTGCAGAAGGGATGTTAATTATCAGAGATATCACAGGACTTTATTACCACAAGGTCAATAGTTGTTGTTGAAACACATGAAGCTGATCAACTTCTAATCAATAGTTCAGGTCTAACTATCTACATGTCTTCATCTCCTTAGATTAGAACAGCTGATCTGATCTCTTCCTCAGAGTCTCTAAAACAGAACAACAGACTCCAGGTGTCCTGCTGTAGGAAATGTGTTGCTGCTCTCATAGATATAAAACTGTTATATATTTGTGTGAGTGCAGCACCACGATGGTTTAAAACATCTGTTTCCTATTGTTTAAATCCACCAATCACAACACAGCACGTCACAGGCAAGCTGGTCAGATATCCAAAAAAAAATCTGATATCCACAAATGATTTGTAGATTTCTGTTTCTCCTGAACAACAACAACAACCTCACTCATCTGTATATCTGTGAATATATACTGTTAGTTTATAAGGGTGTTTACATTTTTTTTATTACTACTATTATTATTATTATTATTATTATTATTATTATTATTATTATTATTATTATATCTAATTCTACTAATTCTATTTCTTATAATACTTTCTCTATATTTTTATCTTATGTCTATTTAATGTGTATTTCGGATGTGTTTACATTTACATTTGTACTAGTCAAAATGTATATCAGATATTTAAAATAACGTTCTGGATATCTGAAATTAATATTATGACTAGCAACAACTAAACTGTATCTGAAATTGAAGTTCTTCTTTGTAAGAATTCTGTTTTCAGATTTCTAAAACGTTTCTGGAGAGGAAGAATGATGTTTTAGATATCTGAAATGATCATCGATCTAAACATTGTAATGACTTATTTTTTACTTTTATCTAAGACAATTTTTCAAGTGTCAATTATTGAGTCATTTTGTTTTTACTTGATGAAAGTTTATTGAAAGTAAGAACTACTTTAAGTTTAAGGTAACTTTTCTTACAGTTCTTTTACAGGAGTAAAATATTCTCTAAATGTTGAGATGATTTGAAGTGATTCTCTCTCTGTCTGACTCTCTGGGACCAACTCATCATGGAGACTCTAGAGGAGCTGCAGCTACAACCTGGTACTCAGAAATACTCTCTGAGAGAGAATTACTCACCTGGAACCAACAGACGGACGGTTCTGGTGGTTAGGGTTAGGTCAGAGTTGGTGTCTCTCTTTTTACGTGTTGAACCATCGGTTTTAACTAGACACACGTATGTTCCAGTGTCGTTGATGTTCACATTCTTCAGAGTTAAAGACGCGTCTCCGTCCTTCGGATCTCTGTCCACCAGCTCCACCCTGTCCTTAAAGGATGGATGCTGGTGGTCTGTATCCAAGTGTCCATCACTGTAATAGAGGACTATATCTGGCTTCAGGTCAGGTCTGGTCCACATTACAACACTGATGGAGGAATCAGGAGCCTGACATGGCAGAGTGGCATTATCTCCAGGATCAACTGTTACCACAATCATGCCTGAAAAACAATAATAAACAATAGTAATCAATAAAAGTCATGGTATTTCAAAAGACAGGTGTAACACTGCAAAAGGGATGTTAATGAATCAGTCACAACTGCGGAGATATCACAAGACTTCATTCGCACAAGTTAACAGTTGTTGCTGCCATAGATTATGTGATTGTTGTTCAATATGTAGCTAGATGCTATATGTATGTTTGTCATATATATAATATAAGTTATATAAAAAAAAACAGTTGTTGAGACATGAAGCTGATCAACTTCTAATAAATAGTTCAGGTCTAACTATCTACATGTCTTCATCTCCTTAGATTAGAACAGCTGATCTGATCTCTTCCTCAGTCAGAGTCTCTAAAACAGAACAACAGACTCCAGGTGTCCTGCTGTAGGAAATGTGTTGCTGCTCTCATAGATATAAAACTGTAAAACTTTGTTATTCATGGCTTTCAATTTCAGATATATATAAAAAAAAAATCAGATATCCAGAAATGATTTGTAGATTTCTGTTTCTCCTGAACAACAACAACAACAACAACAACAACAACAATCTCACTCATCTGTATATCTGTGTATATATACTGTATGTTTATATAAGGGTGTTTACAGTGTTTTTATTACTACTATTATTATTATAACCAATTCAATTTTTCCTATTTCTTATAATACTTTCTGTATATGTTTATCTTATGTCTCTTTATCTATTAATGTGTATTTGTGTTATTCTGATGTGTTCACATTTACATTTCTTTTGAGCTGCTGTAGATTTTCCCCAATGTGGGATTAATAAAGTCTATCTTATTTTATCTTCTAGTCATAATTCTAATTGAAGTTAATTTTACATTTGTACTAGTCACAATATATATCAGATATTTAAAATAAGATTCTGGAAATCTGAAATTAAAATTATTAAAATATTCTCTAAATGTTGAGATGATTTGAAGTGATTCTCTCTCTGTCTGACTCTCTGGGACCAACTCATCATGGAGACTCTAGAGGAGCTGCAGCTACAACCTGGTACTCAGAAATACTCTCTGAGAGAGACTACCTCACCTGAAACCTGCAGACTGATGATGCTGATTAGGTCAGTATCACCAGTTTTAACTCGACACTTGTATGTTCCGTTGTCGTGTCTGCTCACATTCTTCAGAATTAAAGACGCGTCTCTGCCCTTCAGCTCTCTGTCCACCAGCTCCACCCTGTCCTTAAAGAATGGATTCTGGTGGGTTGTATTCAAGTGTCCATCTCTGTATAAGAGGACGATATCAGGCTCCAGGTCAGGTCTGGTCCACTTTACAGCTGTGATGGAGGAATCAGCAGCCTGACATGGCAGAATGACATCATGTCGAGGATCAACTGTTACCATAGGTAGGTCTGAAAAACAATAATAAACAATAGTAATCAATAAAAGTCATGGTATTTCAAAAGACCTCCATCAGGCGTAACACTGCAAAAGGGATGTTAATTAACAGAGATAACACAGGACTTTATTCCCACGAGGTCAATAGTTGTTGTTGAGACACATGAAGCTAAACAAACTTCTAATCAATATTTCAAGTCTTAGCATCTCCTGAGATTAGAACAGCTGATCTGATCTCTTCCTCAGTCAGCGTCTCTAAAACACCACAGAACAACAGACACCAGGGGTGTGATGGTTGGGATCGGCTGGCTGTGAGTTTTCTGTTTTGTTTTCCACTGTGTCTCCTGCCGTTTTCTCTGTTGGCTCTGCCTCTCTCTGTTTCTCCCTTCCCCCCTGCCTGCACCGGCCAGTTGACTTCCCACCTATTCTTCATCTCGTCATCACCTCTCCTGCCGTACTCACCTGCCAGTTATCAGCTCCAATCAAGACCAGTATCTGAACCCCGGATCTATTCACCATCCTCGCTTGATCATTGTTTCCCCTTCCAACCCCCCTCCCCAGGATTTGTTTTTTGCTGTGGTCACCCAGGTACAGAGGCGCTTCACTCCCTGATCAAGGAGGTCCGGCACCTCAGCACTAAGCCCCGTCATCTCAACCTGCACGACCCCTCCAGTAAGTCCTCTGGCCCCGTCTCGTACTCCCGCGTCCAACCTAGCTCCGCTTGCTACCGCCGCCCCTTGCCTTGAGTCCCCAGGGACGAGCCGGAGACTCTCGATGGTCTCATTGAGTCAGCCATTGATTTAGATAATCGCCTCCGGGAAAGAGAACGAGAGCGTGCGTCCCGCCTCTCCTCCTCTTCCCGGTCCTGCCCCTTACCGTCAAAGGTCCCTGCTCCCTCGCCTTCCCAGTTACGCTCGGTGGCACCTCCGGCCCCTCCCTCTCTGCCTCCACCTGAGCCCATGCAACTGGGTCGAACTCGCCTCTCCCCCGATGAACGGGAATGCCGCCGGCTTGTGCATTTATTGTGGTAAACCTGGCCACTTCATTTCCTCATGCCCGGATCGCCCAAAAGAGTCAGCTCGCCAGTAGCAATGGAAGCTCTGGTGAGCCAAACCTCTCCCAATCCCCGCCTCCTGCTGGAGGTCTCCCTGTCCTGGCAGGTGCTAGTTGACTCTGGAGCGGTCAAAACATTTTTGGACATTGAAATTGCCCAGCAGCTCTCCATCCCCCAAATTCCCCTCAACACCCCCCTTCACGCCACCGGCCTCACCTGCCAGCACCTGACCACTGTCACCCACTGCTTCCCCCCGCTCCACCTCCTCACCTCCGGCAACCATCACAAGTCCCTTTCATTCCACCTTGTCTCCTCTCCTGCCACTCCCATTGTCCTTGGTCTATGAAGTTCTTCTTCATAAGAATTCTGTTTTCAGATATCTAAAATGTTGTTTCTGAAATTAAAGAATGACGTTTTGGATATCTGAAATGATCATCGATCAAAACATTGTAAATACATGTCAATTAACGATAATAAGTGTCAATCGAGTCATTTTGTTGTTACTTGAGAAAAATGTATTGAAAGTAAGAAGAACTTTAAGTTTAAGGTAACTTTTCTTACAGAACTTTTACAGGAGTAAAATATTCTCTAAATGTTAAGATAATTTAGTAGGGGGGGGCCCCCAACAACCATTTTATAAAAATAAATAAAAAGCCCGTTATCATCATGAATAACATACTCAGAAAAACTCACTGAGAGAGACTACCTCACCTGAGTCTATAACCTGCAGACGGATGATGCTGATGGTTCTGATTTGGTCAGTATCATTGGTTTTAACTCGACACTCGTATGTTCCGTTGTCGTGTCTGCTCACATTCTTCAGAATTAAAGACACGTCTCCGTCCTTCAGATCTCTGTCCACCAGCTCCACCCTGTCCTTAAAGGATGAATGCTGGTCGGTTGTATCCATGTGTCCATCTCTGTATACAAGGACGTACTCTGGCTCCAGGTCAGGTCTGGTCCACTCTACAGCTCTGATGGAAGAATCAGCAGCCTGACATGGCAGAATGAAATCACCTCCAGGATCAACTGTTACCTCAATCAGGTCTGAAAAACAATAATAAACAATAGTAATCAATAAAAGTCATGGTATTTCAAAAGATCTCCATCAGGTGTAACACTGCAGAATGGATGTTAATTATCAGAGATATCACAGGACTTTATTACCACGAGGTCAACTCATGAAGAAGCTCCTCACTGAGATACGTGTTGACATGACTCATCAATAGTTCAGATCTAATCCTTCAGTAAATGTTGTTTAATATCAGATCTCATCTCTTTCATAGTCAGTGTCTCACCCCTGAAGGCCATTTTATGATTCTGCGTTAAATCTACGCCGTGGCTACGTACAGCCCTACGCTGCAGCCTGACGTCACCTCTCAAAACATTTAACTACAGGTTACGACACTCGGTAGCGTTGCATTTCCCCCCCGACTCATTTCCTGGTTCTCCTTCTCCATAAACAACATGAAATCAAGGAGGGTTAACTTTTCCTGCTACAGATTTCCCACCGTGGTCAGAAAGAACAGGAGACACACACACACACACACACACACACACACACACACACACACACACACACACACTATTTTCTTAAGGAGATCAATTCACAAGTATAAACTTCACTTACATAGCTATGGAGAAAGCTCTTCGTGGAGCCGATGCAGAATCATAAATCAGGTTTAAAGGAATAATATGTAACATTTTTGCATTACCTCTCCTGGAACCATCACCTTATCGTGGTGGAGAGGTTTGTGTGT
Organism: Sander lucioperca; assembly: GCF_008315115.2. Classification (NCBI taxonomy): domain Eukaryota; kingdom Metazoa; phylum Chordata; class Actinopteri; order Perciformes; family Percidae; genus Sander; species Sander lucioperca. Next base: position 21,116,163 of record NC_050189.1, read on the forward strand.
CCCTATGAACCTGAGGGCTGTGTTGTCTGGAGCTTTTTGCTCCTGGTAGGGTCTCCCAAGGCAAAGTGGTCTCAGGTGAGGGGCCAGACAAAGAATGGTTCAAAAACCCTATGAAAAAACGAGGTAGAGATGGAGTGACCCTGCCCGGAGGAAGCCCGGGGCCCCCGTCTGGAGCCAGGCCCAGATGGAGGGCCCGTCAGCGAGCGCCTGGTGGCCGGGTTTTCCACGGAGCCCGGCCGGGCACAGCCCGAAAAAGCTACGTGGCACCTCTCTCTCCAACCCATGGGCCCACCACCTGTGGGAGGAACCGCTGGGGTCGGGTGCGCTGCCACATGGGTGGCAGTGAAGGTCAGGGGCCTCGACGGACCAGACCCGGGCAGCAGACGCTGGCTCTGGGGACGTGGAACGTCACCTCTCTGTGGGGGAAGGAGCCGGAACTTGTGCGGGAGGTGGAGCGCTACCAGTTGGATCTGGTGGGGCTTACCTCTACGCACAGTCTCGGTTCTGGAACCATACTCCTGGATAGGAGGACTAGGTTGGACTCTTTTCTTCTCCGGAGTTGCCCAGGGTGTGAGGCGCCGGGCGGGTGTGGGGATACTCACAAGCCCCCGACTGAGCGCCGCTACGTTGGAGTTTACCCCGGTGGACGAGAGGGTCGCCTCCCTACGCCTGCGGGTTGTGGGGGGGGGGAAACTCTGACTGTTGTTTGTGCGTATGCACCAAACAAGAGCTCGGAGTATTCGGCCTTCTTGGACACCTTGAATGGAGTCCTGTATGGGGCTCCAGTGGGGGACTCCATAGTTCTGCTGGTGGACTTCAACGCGCACGTGGGAAATGATGGAGACACATGGAGAGGCGTGATTGGGAGGAACGGCCTCCCTGATCTAAACCAGAGTGGTTGTTTGTTGTTGGACTTCTGTGCTAGTCATGGATTGTCTATAACGAACACCATGTTCGAACATAGGGATGCTCATAAGTGTACTTGGTACCAGAGCACCCTAGGCCAAAGGTCAATGATCGATTTTATAATCGTTTCATCTGATCTGAGGCCGTATGTTTTGGACACTCGGGTGAAGAGAGGGGCAGAGCTGTCAACTGATCACCATCTGGTGGTGAGTTGGGTCAGAGGGTGTGGGAAGACTCTGGACAGACCTGGTAAGCCCAAACGGGTAGTGCGGGTAAATTGGGAACGTCTGGAGGAGGCCCCTGTCCGACAGACTTTCAACTCACACCTCCGGCGGAGCTTTTCGTGCATCCCTGTGGAGGCTGGGGGCATTGAACCCGAGTGGACAATGTTCAAAGTTTCCATTGCTGAAGCTGCGGCGGGGAGCTGTGGTCTTAGGGTCTTAGGTGCCTCAAGGGGCGGTAACCCACGAACACCGTGGTGGACACCGGTGGTCAGGGAAGCCGTCCGACTGAAGAAGGAGTCTTTCCGGGATATGTTATCCCAGAGGACTCCGGAGGCAGTTGCAAGGTACCGAAGGGCCCGAAGGGCTGCAGCCTCTGCCGTGAAAGAGGCAAAGCAGCGGGTGTGGGAGAAGTTCGGAGAAGACATGGAGAAGGACTTTCGGTCGGCACCAAGGTGCTTCTGGAAAACCGTTCGCCACCTCAGGAGGGGGAAGCGGGAACCATCCAAGCTGTGTACAGTAAGGATGGGACGCTGTTGACCTCAACTGAGGAGGTAATAGGGCGGTGGAAGGAGCACTTTGAGGAACTCCTAAATCTGACTAATACGCCCTCTATGGTAGAGGCAGAGCTGGAGGATGATGGGGGATTGTCGTCAATTTCCCTGGTGGAAGTTGCTGAGGTAGTTAAACAACTCCAGAGTGGCAAAGCCCCAGGGATTGATGAAATCCATCCAGAAATGCTTAAAGCTCTGGGTGTGGAGGGGTTGTCTTGGTTGACACGCCTCTTCAACATTGCGTGGAAGTCGGGGACGGTGCCTAAGGAGTGGCAGACCGGGGTGGTGGTTCCCCTTTTCAAAAAGGGGGGTATCACACTTCTCAGCCTCCCCGGTAAAGTTTACTCCAAGGTGCTGGAAAGGAGGGTTCGGTCGATAGTCGAACCTCAGGTAGACGAGGAACAATGCGGATTCCGTCCTGGTCGTGGAACAACGGACCAGATCTTTACTCTCGCAAGGATCCTGGAGGGAGCCTGGGAGTATGCCCAACCGGTCTACATGTGCTTTGTGGATCTGGAGAAGGCGTATGACCGGGTCCCCCGGGAGATACTGTGGGAGGTGCTGCGGGAGTATGGGGTGAGGGGGTCCCTTCTCAGGGCCATCCAATCTCTGTACGACCAAAGCGAGAGCTGTGTCCGGGTTCTCGGCAGTAAGTCGGACTCGTTTCAGGTGAGAGTTGGCCTCCGCCAGGGCTGCGCTTTGTCACCAATCCTGTTTGTAGTATATATGGACAGGATATCGAGGCGTAGTCGTGGTGGAGAGGTGTTGCAGTTTGGTGAGCTGGGGATCTCATCGCTGCTTTTTGCGGATGATGTGGTCCTGATGGCATCGTCGGCCTGTGACCTTCAGCACTCACTGGATCGGTTCGCAGCCGAGTGTGAAGCGGCTGGGATGAGGATCAGCACCTCTAAATCTGAGGCCATGGTTCTCAGCAGGAAACCGATGGAGTGCCTTCTCCAGGTAGGGAATGAGTTCAAGTACCTTGGGGTATTGTTCGCGAGTGAGGGGACAATGGAGCGGGAGATTGGTCGGAGAATCGGCGCAGCGGGTGCGGTATTACACTCAATTTATCGCACCGTTGTGATGAAAAGAGAGCTGAGCCAGAAGGCAAAGCTCTCAATCTACCGGTCAGTTTTCGTTCCTACCCTCACCTATGGTCATGAAGGCTGGGTCATGACCGAAAGAACGAGATCCAGGGTACAAGCGGCTGAAATGGGTTTCCTCAGGAGGGTGGCTGGCGTCTCCCTTAGAGATAGGGTGAGAAGCTCAGTCATCCGTGAGGAGCTCGGAGTAGAGCCGCTGCTCCTTCGCGTCGAAAGGAGCCAGTTGAGGTGGTTCGGGCATCTGGTAAGGATGCCCCCTGGGCGCCTCCCTAGGGAGGTGTTCCAGGCACGTCCAGCTGGGAGGAGGCCTCGGGGAAGACCCAGGACTGGGTGGAGGGATTATATCTCCAACCTGGCCTGGGAACGCCTCGGGATCCCCCAGTCGGAGCTGGTTAATGTGGCTCGGGAAAGGGAAGTTTGGGGTCCCCTGCTGGAGCTGCTACCCCCGCGACCCATTACCGGATAAGCGGAAGAAGATGGATGGATGGATTTTTGCATTAAAATGTCTAAAAACGACCATACCTATGTTATACGTACAGTACTGTGCAAAAGTTTTAGTCAGGTATGAAAAAATGCTGTGAAATAGTTTATTTTCATCAATTAACAAAATGCAGTGAATGAAAAGAAGAGAAATCTAAATCAACAACGACGGCTAAAACGAAAACATTTCAAAAGTTTGGGTGCAAACGATTGTTCAATTTTCTTAAACAGAACTTTGGAAACGTGGGTGTAAGAATTAACTAGGCTATAACCTGTCAATGTTGTTGGCATCTATGCACAAGCTGCTGTTTGTATTAAGGGATCATGTCTGTATTTGAGGCCAAACTAACGAGTTGTTTCGGAGTATTCAGATAAACAGTGATTCATGGCCTACTGAGAGAAAACAAAGTCATGTCCTGAAAATTAATGTGATTATTGATAGTGTAGTGGAGAGTGAAGCGGACTTGTATATTTTTATTTTTGCTGAGGAAAGTTTGAATCCAGCGCGACACAGATCATCCTAATTACTTTTAAAACACATTTTTCCCGCTGTAGAATGTTGTAGTAATGTAGTGCTCAGATACTCAGTTCAGTTCTGTACAGTATATTGAGGTGCGACATGCAAAGGCCAGTAAAATGTTGTTGCCAGTTGCTGTTGATAGGTATACACGGCATCTGGACAAGCTCGTAAACCAGTAGGTGGAACAACCAGAAGGCACACAACACTGGTATCTCTAGGGCCGCGGCTCCTTGTGTTTGTCAAAGCTATTCAATGCAGATGGTCTTCTGAATTACTCTGAATTTATGTCCTTCTATAACAACCCGTTCTCATTCCAAACTCGTAAAATAAGGACGTTTGGACAGTGTCTGTCAGCGTCTGATGTGACGAAAAAGGCGTCTTTCAGAGTGTTTGTGTAACGCACCGGGGAGAGCAGCAGTTAGAGAGGATTTAGCGAATAGTATGTAAGGGCGAATTTCCGCGTATGGAGGTTGGTTGGGGGGGTGGATGGGTCAAACAAACACAGGACTTTCACCCAGGAAAGCGGGGTTCGCATCCCGCTTGTCACGCTTGCTATAGTCGCTTTTTATTTTCCTCTCGCGTGTCACAGAACCGTACGCCCACCCACGACCTTTTGCTAAACATAACCATCCCGTTCTTCCCGCGTGTCACGGAACCGTAAACCCACCCACGACCTTTTCCTTAACATAACTGCGTCAAAAGGGACGGCAATAGTCCCGACCAAGCGCGTTTACTTATAGCGCTAAAGGAGACTTTTAGCGCCAATAAGAACGACAAAGGCACCTGACCAAGCGTCCGTATTTTACGAGATGAGTGTGAGAACCTGTTGTCTATAACATCCCTGTCACACCAAAAGAGTTTGCTATTGTAATGGATGCCATTCCCAAAGGTGTGATGATATTATTTAGAGGTAACACTGAACCACTTCCTTCTCCTTATCTGTTGAATGACACAATATTTGGGAAAATATGTCTTTTATCAAGCCCTTCAACCCGAAACAGAAGGATCAGATCCCTCTTTCAAAAGGATATTGTTACCACCATATGTAATCCATTACTTCAGTTACTTCAAAGTTTGGACCTCAACTTCAAGATATTTAATCACAAAAAACCTTGAGATGTCTGTTTTAAACTTCTTCACCTGTGCCAGCAAAACATTATTTGCAAAGACTAAAAAATGCCATTGACTGCTCTTTCTGTGGAGTTGATCGAGAAACAACTATACACTTATTTTGGAGCTGTCCTCATACTGTTACCAGCGCCGCCGCTCCCACCACGGGCATCACACGCTGTGCGTAAGTGCTGAGGGGGCACTAATGAAAAATCATCATAGTCATAATAATTATAATGCTGATATTATTATAGTATAGAAATATTAAAGACAGCAGGAGTCAGGAGCAGAGAAAAGAAAGAAGAAGAAACCGTGAGATGATGCCCGTGCATCACTCGCAGGTAAGTCCATGTTTAATCATTCTTAAATATGGGAAATGTGCTGCTAATGTAATGGTTAGCCTACACTGTTAAATGTTTCCGTTACTTTACACCCAAATTTCAACATGATTTACCTGTTATTTTTAATAACTGCGCCTTACTTTCAATTTTTAGGGAATATATGTTAAATAACACCTAATTTATGTTATTTAACACCTCATTGTTAAATAACATTAATTTTTGTTATTTAACCGCACAACCGAAAATTCAAAGATGGCGGCCAGAGTTAGATGGTCTGGTATGGTCACGTTTTGGGGATAAATGCCGATAAACGCAATTTTGTGCTTAGATTATAAAAAAGTTATTTATCTTTGGAGAAGTTAGCAATTTAATTTCGTTTTTGTAGGTTGCTAAACAATGACTAATTCAATATTGTCGACGTTGCAATCCATCCTAGGCTACTAACAAACTAAATATTGTAGTATGCATTCACTGAATGAAGATTAGACAAATATAACACCTGATTTCTGTACTGCAAATGTTATCAAGAATAATCTTGCGTAGCATATTCCCCAGACAGAAATAAGAACGTTTGCGGTGTTTGTTTTGCATGCGCAAATGCGTTTGTTATCGTGTAATAGCCTTTTATTACCCTAGTCATACCCTACACTCCGGATTTTAAACGAGAAGGCCTATTAATTGACGAACTGCGCTCCAAATCTCTGTGTGTGTGTGTGTGTGTGTGCGTGTGTGTCCCCTGTTCTTTCTGACCATGGTGTAAATATCCTATGACTCAGTCGCCAGCAGGCGCCACTATCTGAAATAACAGGTTCATTCAGTATTTTTTGCGTTCTGGGAAGGAGCGTAGAAGAAGACATTACCTGCAACGAACATCTCCATCTCGGAAGATCGCGGCTTTTGGTATCGACCAAAATCACAATAATCAATGTTGATGTATAAACGCCACGGACTTGCACCACATGAAATGAACTAACGTAGCTAGCTGCTAATGAGCCAACGTGATTCAAGCTAGCGATAGTTTGTCCATTAATCTTAGAAAACAATGCGCTTATTTTAATGTCCATTCATGTATACGATCTAAATCTATAAATAATAGGCTAACGTTATATGCCTATAACGTTTAAGCTAGCATTCCTGTGGTCAAGTTTGTGTGGCATTCTTGTCATGTGCACGTCTGGTTAAAGCAGGTTCATCCTGAAAATCAAACAGCTAAAATACATCAACTTACTGATAGCTGTTTATGATGCTAGCTAGTTGGTTTAAGACTGTATTTGATGATTTCATGTCAGATGCTCGTCTTTGATGGGTTATAGCTGTTTGGGCTACCAGACATGCTGGTGTGACCAGGGTGGGAAATTAACTTTTGTGCCTGGTGGATGCCCAGTTTTACCAGCCTGTGTGTCTGTCTGCCTGCAGTAAATAGTTTTCCCTTTGTCATCAGTGCGCCACTTGTTCGAAAAGTTCCTTCTCTTTTTCTTTACTTCGCCCTCAACAGTTTGTACATTCATAGCTACTGCTGACTCCGCCACGGGCCTCTTAACACCGGGGATATGTCGCCACATTTTTTTAACCGATAATTTAACTTTCGTCTGTACCTCAGCTCAGCTATATGTGTCACGGACTAGCGCTGAAAACTACTCCACCCGCCACTGTGGCTGGTATACAAGGCAAAGTCACCCGCCACTTTGAAAAACTACCCGCCATTGGCTTGTGGCGGGTGCTAATTTCCCACCCTGGGTGTGACTATTTTATGTGGTAGCTAAAGCCTAGCAATGAGGTAAATCCAGCAAAAACAGCCACTACTGATTGGGCTAGTGCCATATCTATGTGAACAGCTATTCTCTTTTATTTGCATTGGCATAGTGCACCCTCTTTTGTGTTTTTTTGCTGTTTTGATTATCATTGAGTTGTAGATAAATGTTTACATTTGTTTTTGTTTTTAATTAGAGATGCAGATGCAGGGTACTATCCCTGATCACACTGCTGATCAAGATGATCTCACCGGATTCATCTCTCAGAACCAGGTGGACATTTGACTGGTGTCTTATTTGCTTTAATCTAGCAATTAACTACTAATCTATCAATAAGTTTAATTGGCTTGCATAATGTTTTCTTGCCAAATTTCAGTCAGTCAGCCACCTCTGTGGCCTATGTGAGACACATAAAAATTCACAGCAACATACCCAGTTTAGTACTGCAGTGTTGTATCCCTAATGTTGAGGTTTAGGGCCCTATCTTGCTAGTTTAAGACCGACGCAGTTGTCAATTTCCCGTCCAGCACCCACGTCGTTTAAATAGCAAATTCACCTGCGCCCATCGGCGTGCTGGTCTTACAGGGAGGTGTGTTCAGGTGCATTCTGGGATCTTGAGGCACCAGGAAGTGATCACGCCATTGACCAACAAAAACCTGGTCTAAAGTCAATAACGCAGCATTTCATTGTTATTTTAACAGAGCATTAGTAAAATGCTCCTAGGCTCGTGTACAGCGCGCACACTATGCTTGTTACACACACAGGGACGCACACACACACACACACACACACACACACACACAGCAGCACACACACATGCAGAAGATTTCAAATAATAATATTAGCGCCTGGCTTTTAAAGGGAATGGGAGATGATCTCTGATTGGTTGATTGCATGTTACGCCCAAAACACCCCTCTGATTAATGAAGACACTAAGTACAACCCTTTAGAACCATGCGCCCGGCACACGGACCCTTTTTTACGCCGTCAAACTAGCAAAAGTGGATTTGGACACGCCCTAAACACACCTGCGCCATGCGCTTCACGCCGTGCGCTTAGATCGTTAAAATAGGGCCCTAAGTGTTTTAGATGTCAGCAATGAACATGTTATACTGTATTTTTCTGTGATTGATCCAATCTATGTGTGCCTACATTTGTAAGTAATTAACTTTCAGTGTTTGTATTACAATAAATAAGTTAATTTCAACATGGAACTGTTTTCTTGCACTTGAGTGTTATGTGATATATTATGCCTATTCTTGTATTAACTAAAGCTAGAATATGTATATTACAATCAGTGGTACACATAACTATGCTAAAATAATTAACAATAAATTTAAAAAGCAATATTTAATTAAACAAAATAAATGGTGATTTAACATGAAAATAATGGTAACCCTGCTGCCAGTAATTTCCTGTTTTTTCTGTGATTTATAGTAAAGTCCTGTTAAAAAACATTACAGGGAGTGCACTGTAAAAAAACATTAACATGAATAAACTGTTAAAATAACATGAAAATAATGGTAACCCTGCTGCCAGTTATTTCCTGTTATTTAACAGGGAAATAATTAACAGTGTATGCATACACCTAAAACTAGCTGACGTTATTGCTAATGTCAGCAAACTCAAATATGTTATAACTTAGGTGCAGGCTAAATTGAGATTTTACTGTTAAACATTATCTATGCATTTTACAAGTAACTGATGCCAGCTAGCTGTTACTTTACTTTAGATATTGAGCAGTAGTTTATGGTTTCTTTTGACGTGATGGTACTGTCTCAGTAACAGTTATCAGTCAGTGCACAAGGTAGGCTAACAATTCCTCTTGCTTCAGACCTTATTACCGTGCAGCGTGCGATTAATGGTCTTTGGCCAGGCATTTAGCAAAGTTTACCTAGCATAGCGTCATTTGAGAACGCATATTTTGGCGTTTGCAATGCATAATAAAGCCACGACCATCTTTAGGATTGTCATTCAGTAGAATTCAGCAGAATGTAGGCTACAGTCTCTCACACAAATGAGGTGAGGTGTCGGATGTGCAGTGGGACAGAAAATGGCTCTTGATAATGTGAACTGTTACTGTAAAGTGTTACTGCTACAGGTAGCTTAGCTACATCTGAATGTGACAGAAGCTACATGACAAAATGAACTGCCATTTTGATTGCATTTATGTCAGGATGCAAAGGCATGGACATCTGGACAAAAGTATTTATCACTTAATTATCTTTATAGTTTCTAGATTTTAGAGTCCAATTTCTTCAGTGTCTTTATTTTCTATGTCCATATATACAAGGGAGCAAGTCATATAATATGTAGAGAAGGAAACTCGTCCTCTATAGAACAATAAAAAAAACGCGAGAAAAAGCGTGGCAGATAATAGCGGACAGACTGAATGATAGTCTAAAAATATACATTTATGAACTACTGCTCTTAACTGAAACCATTCAATGAGTCACTGTCATTTGCAAAAACGAACAGTTGTACACTTTGCATTAAAAGCGAGCAGTGGAAGTTAATATGACTTAGGTAATTTATATTTTAGCCCATGAGAGAGAGGGAGGAACAGAGTGAAACAGATATGTACGCATCATATTCTAGCGTTGTAGAAAATTGATCTTCTGGTAAATTTCGTGAGTAACATTATCTTCTGCTTACTTTTAAGGCAAAGAGTACAACTGTTAATGTGTGTAAATGATTAGTAGCCTAATCCTTGAATGGAATGATTATGGCGGTTTCAGTTCATATTTTTAGGCTGCTTACACATTCAGTCGGTCCGCGATCGTCTGCTACGCTTTCTCTCGCTGTTTCATTACAGCAGCCGTGTTTCTTTTCTTTTTATACAAATAATGTGTTTCACGTCATCATACTTCCACAAGAAGCTGCTGCTCACTCTGTATAAAGTATGTACAATGCGTATTCTCCATTTTGGCATCAGTAAATCTGTGATCAACCTCACGGTCTTTTGAGGAAAGCCGTTGATGCGCATCTATCTGAATTACTTCAGCCTGGCTTGGCCTTCGTGAAACTCACCAAGCCAGGATGCTCAGATTAGACTAGGTCAAACCTCGCTTTATCAGTTATCCTGGATTTATATATTCTGCTTTTGTGAAACAGGCCCCAGTTCTTTTGCGCGCATGCCATTGACAACAATGGGTTTCATAGCGCAGCGCTGCCGTTTGCGCGTACAATGTGAATGGCCCTTTAGACGAAATGTACGCCCATGACGATAAAACATTTAATATCTAACGTTACATAAAACTTAAATAAATAAAGTTGATATTTACCAGAAGCTGCTCCAGAGATAAATAACAACAGGAACAGAAACGGAGCCATAAGAGCTGAGAGAGAGCGAAGATCCACTGTTTACCATTTACAGAGAAAGAGGAAGGTTCTGCTAGCTTCTACTTGTACTTTTTGTTTACCTGCGAGGTGAAGAGATGTCCCGCCCTAATCTGCCTCTGATTGGTTCACCTTCTACAAAACTGTATGGCTGCAGCATTTGTCAATATTGATTATATTATTATTAGATTATAGTATTATAATCAACATTAATGGATACCACTCCTCTCTGGAGAATAGTAAACTCTTTGATACTTTGGAAGATAAAGTCTCTTACTGGTTAACCAAATATCCCAATGCTTCTCTAATCTTAGGTGGGGATTTTAATATAGCCCTGAATAACACCACAGACAGATTCCCTCCAAGGAATTCAGTATCTCTCAACTCAACTCTGAAATGTTTCATGGAGAAGTTTGAACTAGTTGATGTCTGGAGGCAATTGTCAATATACCTGGTCTAATAAGGACAGATCAAGACAGCCTAGAATTGATTATTGGCTGGTTTCCAGATGCCTGATAAATTATAACATTTTAGTTCATTATTATAATACCCCATTGACTGATCATAAAGCAATCTATCTATCAATATCCTTACCTGGTAGTCATACAGGCCCAAAAGCATCATTCTGGAAATTGAAAAGTTTTCTTCTGGACTACGCACAGGTCAAAGAAAAAGTTAAGGATTTTATAATAACTCACTGGAACCATGCAGAAACCCAGAAAGCTTATGGGAGGAATTGGGAACTGTTAAAATATGAGCTAGGGAGGTTTTTTAGGAAGTTTGGTGCTGATTTGGCTAAACAAAAAAAGAGCAAGTGAAGACGAGATTACTACGCAACTGGCATCTCTTTGTCAAAAGGAGCCCTTATCTGAATTGGAGAGGATTGAATATATGCAGTTACAAAATAAACTAGATGAATTATATATAGAAAAAGCTAAGGGTGCATACATTCGATCTAGATCCAAATGGTTAGAAGATCTAAAGCCTACTTTTTTAGATTAGAGAAAATTAGATCTCTTCTTGATACGCTCGACAAACTAAAAATAGATGACCAGATAGTTGATAATCCCAGAGATATATCTGCCTTTTGCCACCGCTTTTACAGCAACCTATACACATCCAAATACTGTGAAGTGACAGCTGACTCATTTATAGACTCAATCAACAATTGTAAAGTCATTTCCGCAGAGGAAAGGGATGCATGTGATTATAACATCTCCAATGTTGAGGTTCTGAAAGCTATTGATAGTCTTAAAATTAATAAAAGTCCAGGGTGTGATGGTATGACCTCTGAGTTCTGTAAAATGTTTGACAAAGAACTGTCCCCCTTTTTGCTAAATGTTTTCTCAGAAAGCATTCGTAATGAAGCTCTTCCAACAAGTATGACTCAAGGTATCATCACCCTGATTCCAAAGCCGAATAAAGATAAAGAAAATTTAGAGAACTGCTGTCCGATTACACTGCTAAATAATGACTATAAAGTGTTGGCTATCATATTTGCTAATAGAATGAAGTACGTTCTGGACTCTATCATAGATGAGTCACAATCTGGATTCATGAGGAAACGTCACATTGCTAACAATGTTAGACTGATTTTGGATGTGCTAGAACACTAAAACTATTATTTAATATTTTATTTTGCTTTTCCACGGACCATCTGCGGTACCCTGACGGACCACTAGTGGTCCGCGGACCACAGTTTGGAAATGACTGTGCTAGACTATAACGATCTCATCAATGAGAACAGCTTTCTCTTCTTTCTTGATTTCTATAAAGCTTTTGACTCTCTTGAACATGGCTTCATTTTGAAAGCTCTTGATAAATTTGGTTTTGGTCACTTTTTTTGTAAAACTACTAGAACCGTGTATAAAAATGTCAATTAGTGCAGTAAAATTAAAACTTGATACATCACCAAGGTTTAATGTGTCTCGTGGGGTTAAGCAAGGTTGTCCTATCTCACCCTACTTGTTCTTAATAGCTTCTCAACTCCTGGCTCTTCATATCTCAAACAGTGCCTTACAAGGAATCTTAATTGCAGATAGGCAGATTATAATCAGTCAGCTTGCTGATGACACCACAATCTTCCTGAAGGACGCCTCCCAAATTCCTCTATCATTAGAATTAATTAAAGGTTTCTCAAAAGCCTCTGGTCTTCATCTGAACTTAAAAAAGTGCGAACGTATGGCTATAAAAGATTGCTTGGTGCCCTCTATACATAACATCCCTGTAAAAGATCAGGTCACTTATCTAGGAATTATCATAGCCAAAGACCAATCTACAAGGTGCTCTCTAAACTTTAGTCCTACCTTTCAGAGAACACAAAATAAACTGAATTCATGGTTACAAAGAGACTTATCTTTAAGAGGTAGAATTTTACTCTCAAAAGCTGATGGTATATCCAGACTTACTTATGGTGCTCTCTCGTTAGCTGTAGATAGTAGTGTGTTCAAAAAAAATGTATTCAATGTTGTTTAACTTTATATGGAAAAACAGAATGCATTATATTAAAAAATCTGTTATAATGAACTCTAATCAATGGGGGGGTCTGAACTTTTTAGACTTCACCACATTAAATAACACTTTAAAAATAAACTGGATTAGACAGTTTATTAATAACCCCACATCCTTATGGGACTTTATCCCTAAATATATTTTTTCTAAAGTTGGTGGCCTGAAGTTTTTATTGATGTGCAATTACAAGATTAGCAAAATCCCAATTAAATTGTCTAATTTTCACAAACAAATGCTTTTGGCGTGGTCTCTCATATTTAAGCATAACTTCTCACCTCACAAATGCTATATTTGGAATAACGAGAACATTCTCTACAAAATCAAATCTCTTTTTTTTTAAAACTGGTTTAACAATAACATTACTCTTGTTAGTCAACTTTTTGATCTGAACGGTAAACTTTACGAATACTCAGATTTACTAAGAAAATATCAAACTCCATTAACTGTCAAGGAATATGCTGTTGTTTTTTATGCAGTTCCCACTGGGATTATAATGTTGTTAAAGGGTAATACTCCCCCACAACCACTTACTCATCTATTCAAATTAACTGATACTTATGTGGGCCGTTTGTGCTTCTCAACAGAAAATTGCAGCATTAATAAGAAAATTAGAGCTTTATTCCAGTCTGACATTGTTACTGTTCCCTATGTTATTCCATACTGGAATGGTATTGTAGAGAATATTCCCTGGAAGAAAGTGCGGTCTTTACCTTTTAAATACCTTGTTACTAATAAAGTGAGAGAAGTCTCGTTTAAACACAGGATTTACCCAGCAAAATCCTTCCTTAAAAGATACAAACAGGATATTGAGTCTAACTGCTCATTCTGTAATAGCACTGAGGAAAACGTGTCACATCTTTTTTGGAACTGTCCCCATACAGTAAAATTCTGGTCAGAGTTCCTAAAATTCATTCACTCAGTATTAATCCCAGATTTTTCATTTTGCTTTAAGGATGTTTTCGTTTGACTCTGCAGCTGAATATGAAGGTAAACACTTTATTATAAATCTTTTATTTCTATATGCTAAATACCAACTCCATTGAAACAAATTATTTCTGGTTTTATGACTGAGTTTAGAAATTATATTAATTCAATTAAGTCCTCAAAAAACGCTAAGGCCGTAAGAACTCTGGATCTATATGAGTTTTGTGTGACCTCAAAGGTTTATTAATGAGGTTTTATTGTTATATATATTTATCTGTTTATTTCTCTGCCTACCAGCTTGTCCACTTAGGCCTATAGTGACTGTACCCCTGTATACTGTATATCTGATGTAATGTTGTATGTCTTTTGTTCTTTGTATTTTGTTTGTATTGCCCTATATGTATAAATAACAAAAAAAAAAAAAAAAAAAAAAGAAGCTGTAATGTAACCCTATAGGACACATGTTCAGCATTAGTATTTTCCACCAGACTCCATGTAAATAATCAGTACTTTTCTCAGCATAAAACACACTTCATTCAAAGTGGACAGAAACTAAATAAAACTATCAAAAGCCGTCTTGGTTCATCTTTCCACTGTTCCAACAATCACCACTCTGGTTTGCCGACACGAAAAAACTGAGCTTTTATGAAGACAAAAGTGGAAACAGACGAGAGGAATCAGCAGAGAGAACGGAGAGACGCTAAGATAACGTTATGTCTGACGTTGGAGGGGTGGGACTTAAATACGCTCGGTCAATAAAAAGACTAAAATGTTGAAAATGGCGACAAAATCGTGTGTGGCTGTTTTTGTGGCTGTTTTGAGGCTGTTTTTGTGGCTGTTTTGAGGCTGTTTTGTGGCTGTTTTTGTGACTGTTTTGAGGCTGTTTTGAGGGTGTGTTGTGGCTGTTTTGTGGCTGTTTTTGTGGCTGTTTTTGTGACTGTTTTGAGGCTGTTTTGAGGGTGTGTTGTGGCTGTTTTGTGGCTGTTTTTGTGGCTGTTTTTGTGGCTGTTTTGAGGCTGATTTGTGGCTGTTTTGAGGCTGTTTTGTGGCTGTTTTTGTGGCTGTTTTGAGGCTGTTTTGTGGCTGTCAAAAACAGCTTCAAAACAGCCACAAAAACAGCAGTTAAAGACAAATGTATTTTTGTGTTTTATGTCACATTTCCATCTGAGTTGTGTTCTGCAGGAACAGATTCCTGGGTGAATAGTTTATTAAAATAACAAAAAACAGTGAACACAAACATCCAGGTAATGTTTTTAGACTTTATTAAACATTCCTCAAATCACTTCAAACTATGAACAAGTGTTTCTGTTACTGAATGATTTTTATAGGTAAAGAAAATGATGAAAACAATTCAGTTCATAAAACAAGAATTGACTAAAAGTGATCTTAAAGGGTTTTTTTCACTTTAAATGAACTGTGTGTCTGTGTGTGTGTGTGTGTGTGTCTCTGTGTGTGTGTGTGTGTGTGTGTGTGTGTCTCTGTGTGTGTGTGTGTCTGTCTCTGTGTGTGTGTGTCCCTGTGTGTGTGTGTCTCTGTGTGTGTGTGTGTGTGTGTCTGTGTCTGTGTGTCCCTGTGTGTGTGTCTCTGTGTGTGTCTGTGTGTGTGTGTGTGTGTGTCTCTGTGTGTGTGTGTGTGTGTGTGTGTGTGTCTCTGTGTGTGTGTGTGTGTGTGTCTGTGTGTGTTTGTGTGTGTGTGTGTGTGTGTGTGTGTCTCGCTGTGTGTGTGTGTCTGTGTGTGTGTTTTTGTTTTGTGTGTGTGTTGTTTCTGTCCACTTTAAATGAAGTGTGTTTTACGATGATAAAGTAGTGTTTTTTTAAATGGAGTCTGGTGGGTTTGGCAGCTTTTAGGCATTTATTAGCACGCCGAGCTAGCTGCCGTCAGGATCGAGACAAGAACTCCAGCAAGACCAGAGGAGGAGGACTGTGCATTTTTGTGCATAATGAATGGAGTACCAACAGCAGGATCATTGCCCAGCACTGCTCACCTGACCTGGAAGCCCTGTCGGTAATATACAGGCCATTTTATTCACCACGAAAACAGCACACTGCCGTCTACATAGCCCCCAATGCTAACGTTAACACAAGTTTGGCTCACTGCTAACCATAGTGAACAAACTGCAGCGCATTCACCTGGAGGGGATACATATTGTAGCAGGGGACTTTAACAAGGCGTCCTTAAAGTCTGTCCTCCCCAGCTTTTTCCAGCATGTAGATTGTGCTACTAGAGGGAAGAACACACTAGACCATGTATACTCTAACTAGAGGTGCACCGATCCAATATTAAGATCGGATATCGGCCCCGATATTGATAAAATAGCTGGATCGGGGATCGGAAAAATTAACAGATCCACGGGCCGATCCAGTTTGGTTTTTTTTTCCCTCCGTCGCAGCACTGGGACCCCTGTTAACTGTGAAGTTTGTGTGAGGTGGACCTGGTCACCACAGACCCAAATCTTCTCAGCTGTTGCTACTGTCATATGCTGCACTGTCTCTTCATGTGGCTCATTATGTTTGGCACATTGTATCCAATCCAGCTTTATTTGTTAAGCACTTTAAAACAACCAAAGTTGACCAAAGTGCTGTACAGAAGAATAAATAAGACATCATAAATAAAAAACATAACATTTTGACATAAATAAAAATAATAGCTGCGCAATGAAAAAGCAATCAATCTAAATAATTAAAAGAAGTAAATTAAGTCAACATCTTACTGGGTTTCAAAGGCCACAGAAAAGAGATGGGTTTTAAGACGGGATTTAAAAACAGACAAGGAAGAGGACTGTTTCACGTGCAGTGGCAGATCATTCCATACTTTAGGAGCTGACACAGCAAAGGCACGGTCCCCTCTGAGCTTCCGCTTAGTTTTAGGCACACTCAGGAGCAGCTGATCTTCTGACCTGAGAGAGCTAGTGGGGATATAAGGGCGTAGAAGCTCCGAGAGGTAGGGCGGGGCAAGACCATTCAGGGCTTTAAAAGCAAATAAAAGAATTTTAAAATGGATCCTAAATTGAATAGTATGAAATGTATGGGTCACCTTATATCATAACAAGGTATACGATGTGTAATACCTCGGGACCCCCTAGGGAGAGCCCCCCCACATAACAAATCTAAATTTAACCCCTGCAGACACACATAACTCCGGGGGAACTTCAGGAAGTAGACCATAAGGATATTTATTTACTTTAAACTTTATAAAGTGATTCTTTTCTCTAATACAGATGATGCTTAGTAAATAAAGTAGTCATGTATAAAGATGTAACCGATGTATTTCTCCATGAGTCCGCTATGTTAGTGATAATAACGTTACGTTACCTAGCTTGTTTTGTAGCTAGCTAGCCCGCCAACTCCACCCACCGTGCTTTAATGCTAACGTTAGTAACGTCACACTGTTGACAGAACATGAACTGAACAAAGTCACCACCCATCTGACGATAGCAATGTCTTTTCATCACTACGACAAGTGTGTGAATGAAAACATTAAGCTGTTTACTTTTACTAACTTAGTGTCCGCCCGGACGGCTAGGTAGCTAACGTTAGCTATGTTAGCTTGCTGAGGCTCAGGTCAGCATCATCTGTATTAGAGAGAAGAATCTCTTCATCTGATGTTTAGAGAGAATACAGCTTTCCAGACTACTTACTACATATAACATATACAAGTTCAATGTCGGCTGTAGTATTTATGTCCCAGTCAATAACTGCCCTTGAGAAATGTTTTAGACGAAATTTACGCCCATGCCGATAAAACATTTAATGTCTAACGTTACATAAAACTTATCAATAAAAGCTGATATTTACCAGAAGCTGCTCCAGAGAGAAATACCAACAGGAACAGAAATGGAGCCATGAGAGCTGAGAGAGCGGAGATCCACTGTTTATAATATACAGAGAAAAGAGGAAATGCGGATCCGATCTAGCATCTACTATAGAGGAAAATGGAGTGTTTTGGTTTTACCCATAGACTGTATATATAATGGACCAACATATCCCGTGTCTCTGGACAGAGACCAGTGAAGGCCGTTAGAAGCTCTTTCCCGGTGATGGCTGAGCGTTACTGAGCAGCCTCCAACTGAGCTTGAAGACGTAGATGTGACGTGAGCAACCTGTCTGAAAGTTGGAAGTCTTCTGGTAGCTGTGCCAAGAGAAATCTCAATCATTCCCAATCTAGCAGAGACGGAGTAGCGTAGGTATATGTAAGGAGATAACATAGACACAGGCTAATTATTGATCACTAAAATGATAGTTAACATTAGTAATTAAACTTAAACAGCTAATGGAAGTCCAAACTGCCTGAGAGCTTCTCCTGTACTATACGGTAATTCCTCTACTATGAGACAGTAAGTCTCGTGGTTATGACCCAATCGTTAGCCTATTTTTATAAAAACGTCTGCTACGGAGCCATAACGTAAGGTACAAGGTAATGGAGCCTTTTATACATTGTCGTGTTTCTTTAGAAATAAACAACGGACAAATAGAGTCTTTAAACTCTTCAGATGTAAAGTTATTCTCTGTCATAGTGACGTCAAAATGAATGGCAGTCAATGGGATGCTAACGGGGGGTGATGGCTTGGTAGCATCAAAATGGCGCCATAGGAGGTTCGAGCTCTGAAGTGCAGCTTACCCCCTTGTTTTTACTGCGAGGCAAAGGGATGTCCCGCCCTAATCTGCCTCTGATTGGTTCACCTTCTAAATGCCTAAATATAACCAATCCAATCATTGAAGGCAAAGAGTACTAGCCACCCACATAACAATTTGTGGTTCTCTAAAGGTTCCGGGAACGTTCGCGTAAGGTTAAAGTACCTTAAGGTTCTCTCAGAAGGTTCGCTCACGGTAGCGTAGGAAAGTTTTCTGAATGTTCGCCGAACGTTCCCTAAAAGTAATATACATTGTTCCGGGAACGTTTGGCAAACCGTCAGGGAACTGCCAGTAGGCTAGGTTCGCAGAACGTTCGCAGAACTACTACTACTATTATTAATAATCATACACAACAATAATAATAATAATGATAATAATAATAATAATAATAATAATAATAATAATAATAATAATAATAATACTTGATCATCCAGATGTAATATTGGCGATTTATTCTAGCCATGTATAAGCCACCTTGTAAGATATATAGGCTATGTTCATTATGGTCAATGAACAGACAGCATGTAAAACATTGAATGTTTTATTAAGTATTTGCTGGAATTGCAGACGAGAATGACAATTTATTCAGGCGACACTTTGTTTCAATCCGGGCGAATCTGGCGTCCTTCACCTGGCTCTGGAACCTGCAGACGGATGGTACTGATGATTCTGATGTCTGTCTTTGTACGTGTTGAATCATCGGTTTTAACTCGACACTCGTATGTTCCAGCGTCGATGCTGCTCACATTCTTCAGAATTAAAGACACGTCTCCGTCCTTCATATCTCTGTCCACCAGCTCCACCCTGTTCTTAAAGGACGGATGCTGGACGTCTGTATTCAATTGTCCATCTCTGTATAAGAGGACGGTATCTGGCTCCAGGTCAGGTCTGCTCCAC
Organism: Sander lucioperca; assembly: GCF_008315115.2. Lineage (NCBI taxonomy): Eukaryota > Metazoa > Chordata > Actinopteri > Perciformes > Percidae > Sander > Sander lucioperca. Next base: position 21,135,451 of record NC_050189.1, read on the forward strand.
TTTACAGCTCTGATGGAGGAATTATCAGCCCGACATGGCAGAATGACATCATCTCCAGGGTGCACTGCCACAGTCAGGTCTGCAAAACAATAATAAACAATAGTAATCAAAAGTCATGGTATTTCAAAAGATTATTTTATTATTATTATTGATGATTATATAATGATTATTATAATATTATTTTATATGTATTATTATTATTATTATTATTATTATTATTATTATTATTATTATTATAAACCAGTGAGAGCCATTAAACAGAAATAAATTATTATACATTATAGTTCTGTTAATGATCATGGTGCTGCAGCCACAGAATGGGATATAGTAGTAGGCCTAGTAGTTTACTTTTTCGCCTGCAGGATTGCACCCAAATGAAATTATAGGTGTAATACGATTCCAGTTTTCACCAGTAATATTATAAGTTAACTGTGATTAAATATGAAATTAATACACTGTTAATGCTTACACATTGACTCAAGCAGCAATTTTCTCCCACAACAATTCTCTCTCTTTTGCAGCAGCAGCCGCTGTGTTGCTTTTTTAACTAAATTCATGTTCAAACTCGCTGTTTTGTGCGCATGAGTATTTCCGCCGACCAGTTTGTTTGTGGTTTGTCGTAGTATCATGGCTCCATTCATGCTGCCTTTTTATTGTGGTGGTGCACGCGCTTAGCTCTGAGTCAACCTACTCTGAGTTGATTGAACCAACTCATATCAGCTGTTCTGGAACCAAAAACTCAGAGTTTCTCATCTCAGGGTAAATCAACTCAGAGTTCAGGGTTAAACCTCCTTCCTGAAACGGACCCCTGAAACTCACTGAGAGAGACTACCTCACCTATAACCTGCAGACGGATGATTCTGATGGGTCTGATGATTCTGATGGTTCTGCCTTGGTCAGTATCACCGGTTTCAACTACACATTCGTATGTTCCAGCATCGTGTCTGTTCACATTCTTCAGAAATAAAGACGTGTCTCCGTCCTTCAGATCTCTGTCCACCAGGTCCACCCTGTCCTTAAAGGATGGATGCTGCTCGTCTGTATTCAAGTGTCCATCGCTGTAATAGAGGACGGTATCTGGCTCCAGGTCAGGTCTGGTCCACTTTACAAAGCTGATGGCGGTATCAGCAGCCTGACATGGCAGAATGACATCATCTCCAGGATCAACTGTTACCACATTCAGGTCTGAAAAACAATAATAAACTACTATTATTAATTACAAGTCATGTTGTTTCAACAGTTCTCTACAGGTGTGTCCCTGCACATTAAGCTGTTAAATTTTCCGTAGTGTCCGTCCACTGCTAGTACTATATAGGGAAAAGAATCACTTTATCCGCGATATATATATATAGATATAGATATATATATACACACACACACACACACACACACACACACACACACACACACACACACACACACACACACACAACATCCAAATCCAGTGGTTTTCAATGTGGACCTTGTTCAAAGTTGTCATGTAAAAAAAAAACAGTAAAATCTCCCTTTATTGCATTTTCACAAATAGAATAAGGCTTTCACTAATCTGAAACTGTGTTTTTAATAATCTTTAGCCTCTCTGGGATAATTTAGTCCAGATTTGACAAGTCTAGGTGTAGTGGTGTTGGATCTGGACCTGGTCTTATGTGGTCTACATATGAAGAAAAAACTGTGAAATGTCCCTTGATTGTGTTCTCATAAAGACAATAAAGCTTTCACAAATCTGAAACTGTGTTTTAGACATGATTAATAATTTACCTTAATGACTAACATTCTTTCAATACAATTATAGGTTCAAAAAACGGAGGATCAGGTCTCTTTTTCCTTTCTCTCAACTTTTCCGCCGTGTGTGGTGCGTACCCGCTCGCGGTGTGAAGCGCGTGTCGGCGCTATTCTCCACATGTAGGAACCTGGTGAATTAACCTGCAACATGTCAGCTGTTTGGGAATTCTTCAGCGTGTGTGCAGAATATAACAAGTTTGCAATATGCAACACCTGCAAGGAGAAAGTAGGGCGTGGAGGGACGACACCAAAAACCTAAATCACATTTCTTTAGTTGATATTGATGTGAAAAGAAGGAAATGGTTCTAACATTGCTCTTTAGATGTGTGTGAATTTCCCACACCAGGAGTAATTTATATAGTTCTATTTTATAGTGATCCATTATCTGTTCAAAAAAATGTTATGTTCTGTGCAAAATGTTCTATTAAAGAAAAGATAGAAAATAAATATGTGTGTGTGCTGTAAAGTGGTTAGAAAAAATGAAATCGGTATCGGCTGGCCTAACTCAAAGAAAATCGGAATCGGCCTAGAAAGTTGTAATCGGTGCATCTCCGACAATAAGGCTGAATAATTAATTGCATACGGACGAGAGACTACCTCACCTGTAACCTGCAGACGGATGGTTCTGATGGGTCTGATGATTATGATGGTTCTGCCTTGGTCAGTATCACCGGTTTTAACTCGACATTTGTATGTTCCAGCGTCGTGTCTGCTCACATTCTTCAGAGTTAAAGACGCGTCTCTGTCCTTCAGCTCTCTGTCCACCAGCTCCACCCTGTCCTTAAAGGATGGATGCTGGTCGTCTGTCTCCAAGTGTCCACCTCTGGAATAGAGGACGATATCTGGCTTCAGGTCAGGTCTGGTCCACTCTACAAAGCTGATGGAGGGATCAGCAGCCTGACATGGCAGAATGACATCATCTCCAGGGCGCACTGGTACGACAATCAGGTCTGAAAAACAATAATAAACAATAGTAATGAAAAGTCATGGTATTTCAAAAGACCGCCATTATTATTATTATTATTATTATTATTATTATTATAATAATAACTAATATAACTTGTAATACTTTCTGTATATGTTTCTCTCATGTCTATTTAATGTGTATTTGTGTTATTCTGATGTCTTTACATTTACATTTCTTTTGAGCTGCTGTAGGAATTTCCCCAGTGTGGGATTAATAAAGTCTATCTTATCTTCTAGTCATAATTCTAATTGTAGTTAATTTTACATTTGTCAAAATGTACCGTATTTTCCGGACTATAAATCGCACTTTTTTTCATACTTTGGCTGGTCCTGCGACTTATAGTCAGGTGCGACTTATATATCAAAATATTTATAATTTCACGTTTTTAAATGTTATTTCATGCTGAAAACATTACCGTCTACAGCCGCCAGAGGGCGCTCTAGGCAAAAAGAAACTGCAGGTGACTGCAGGTAGTAAAATATGCAGCCGAAAACGGTAATCGAGCAGCAGAAAGTTTGGAGTGAGAGAGAAACTTGTGAGGGACTGGCGAAAAGGTGACTCTTACTGCAATGAAGAAAACAAAGAAAGCTAGTCGCGCGCTGAAAGTAAGATGGCCAGAGCTGGAGGAACAAGTCCACAGATGTAGATGCACGTCAACGGTGCAGTTACGTCTCCACGCCCTGGTAGTTGTTCTGTATTCTGTTGTGTAGTTGAATAACTGTTAATGTGTTACGTTAACATACCGGACACCTACCGTATTCAGCCCCTTGTTCTGTGTGCTACTGTGTAGTTGAATAACTTGCCTTTCCAGATTAAATGTCTGTTCTTGATCTTGGATTTTGTGAAATAAATTTCTAAATAAATGCGACTTATAGTCCAGTGCGACTTGTATATGTTTTTTTCCTCTTCATGACGCATTTTTTGACTGATGCGACTTATACTCCGGAGCGACTTATAGTCCGGAAAATACGGTATATCAGATATTTAAAATAACATTTTGGATATCTAAAATTTAAATGATGACTAGCAACAACTAAACTGTATCTGAAATTGAAGTTCTTTGTAAGAATTCTGTTTTCAGAAATCTAAAATGTTGTTTCTGTAAAGGAAGAATGATGTTTTAGATATCTGAAATGATCATCGATCTAAACATTGTAATGACTTATTTTTTACTTTATCTAAACACATTTTTCAAGTGTCAACTATCGAGTCATTTTGTTGTTACTTGAGGAAAGTTTATTGAAAGTAAGAAGTACTTTAAGTTTAAGGTAACTTTTCTTACAGTACTTTTCCAGGAGTAAAATATTCTCTAAATGTTGAGATGATTTGAAGTGATTCTCTCTCTGTCTGACTCTCTGGGACCAACTCATCATGGAGACTCTAGAGGAGCTGCAGCTACAACCTTGTTCTGCCTTGGTCAGTATCACCGGTTTTAACTCGACATTCATATATTCCAGCGTCGTGTCTGCTCACATTCTTCAGAGTTAAAGACGCGTCTCTGTCCTTCAGCTCTCTGTCCACCAGCTCCACCCTGTCCTTAAAGGATGGATGCTGGTCGTCTGTGTCCAAGTGTCCACCTCTGTATAAGAGGACGATATCTGGCTCCAGGTCAGGTCTGGTCCACTCTACAAAGCTGATGGCGGTATCAGCAGCCCGACATCGCAGAATGACATCATCTCCAGGATCAACTGTTACCACATTCAGGTCTGAAAAACAATAATAAACTACTATTATTAATTACAAGTCATGTTGTTTCAACAGTTCTCTACAGGCATGTCCCTGCACATTAAGCTGTTAAATTTTCCGTAGTGTCCATCCAGACTGCTAGTTAGCTAGTATTAGGGAAAAGAATCACTTTATCCGCGATATATATATATATATATATATATACACACACACACACACACACACACACACACACACACACACACACACACACACACATAACATCCAAATCCAGTGGTTTTCAATGTGGACCTTGTTCAAAGTTGTCATGTAAAAAAAAATTTCCCTTTATTGCATTTTCACAAATAGAATAAGGCTTTCACTAATCTGAAACTGTGTTTTTAATAATCTTTAGCCTCTCTGGGATAATTTAGTCCAGATTTGACAAGTCCAGGTGTAGTGGTTTTGGATCTGGACCTGGTCTTATGTGGTCTACAGATGAAGAAAAAACAGTGAAATGTCCCTTGATTGTGTTCTCATAAAGACAATAAAGCTTTCACAAATCTGAAACTGTGTTTTAGACATAATTAATAATTTACCTTAATGACTAACATTCTTTCAATACAATTATAGGTTCAAAAAACGGAGGATCAGTCACTCAGCTGTGAAGTTATGTTTCCCTGCTGAATCGGACGCTAACTTTTTATATATATACCAACACTAGAGCTGAACGATTAATTGCATTTGAAATAATATCGCGATATGTTAAAACGCGATTTCCTGACTCGCGAGAGCAAATCAGTCTGCACTCCGCAGAGAAAGCATCAACTTAGCACGCTAATGCTACGCCGTACCTTGAGCAGATTTCTGTCATTCAAACAACTCTGAGTTGTAGTTTAAAACGTTTACAGCCATTTTAATAAAATGAAGGGTTTTATTCGGGCTCGAGTCCATACATGCAGTTAATGGATACAGGCACACAGAACTGAAGGCTCGGTTGGCAACGATTAGCTCTGATTAGCTCCTGTTAGCTAGCTCCGTTATAAAGATATGGAGTGGAGGAGAGGGGTAACAACCAGACTCTGATAAATGACGTTCGGGGAGCTGTCACAGCAGCGTGGCCGCGTTGTTTCAACGGTTTTATTAGTACAGTTAATCCCACGACAAGACCAGCAGCAGCATGCTACTGCTAACGTAACGATAGCCTTTCTGAGCAAGTGCAACGTTGTGACGTTGTCATGCACACGGCACGCAACTTCATGAGGGGGAGGGGCTGGAGGCAGCTGGTCTGTGTGCGCTGTAAACAAAATACACCATTGTAGATACTATATATATATATATATACATATATATATATATATATATATATTTTTTTTACTTATTTAACTGTCTAGTAAAGTTCAAAGACAGTGTTTAAAAAGTGCCATCCACATGTTTACATATGTTTATTACAGTAAATAATAATCTAAATACTACTAAGGGTGGTAAAGCCACATATTTGATTTTATATTTCTGCAATCTGCACTTTAGTTTGTGTGATTAGTTTCTGACTTTCATATGAATGTTTACACCAGGCGGTCAGTGCTCAATATACTACTGTGACTGAAGTAGTTAAATAAAAGATGTCATTCATATAAACTCATGCATCACCTGATTTCATCATCACATCCAGGCCTGGCCTCCAGGAAACAACAGTTAGTTTAATCTAATATTGTGTTGTTCATACTGTACAATGATTTATTGCTTGTCTTGGCTTGCCTGGCTTAAAAATAAATCGCATATTAAATCGCAATATTGGTGAAAACAAATCGCAATTAGATTATTTTCGAAAATCGTTCAGCCCTAGTTTAAATGTACATAATATTAATTTTCAGCCCTAACTGACACACAGTGGTTAAATTGGGCCGGGGCTCTCTGGGGCTAAGCCCCGGGACATAAGCCTGCTCGTTTGTGTCCGGATGTGCCTGCTGTCAGTTGCCTACTGGAAATATGTCACATAAAATTTGATGAAAGCGAGGCTTTTGAAAACATGATCATTCTGACAATGAATGAAAGATTTTTGAAATGGCATGTCTATTTTGTCTCAGCGGAGCTGAGATGAGAACAATCAGAACACGACAACAGCCCGCGCAGCACTGCAGACAATTCACCACTGTAGACAATTCACCACTGCGGGTCAACTACATAAAGTGTCTACGTCGGTAGGATTAACCCCGTTCGCAGCGGTGGAAGCCC
>NC_050189.1:21147099-21189599 GCF_008315115.2 Sander lucioperca
AGACACACTGAGCTCAATTAAGGTAGATGTTACTTTTTCACCACTGAGCGTTAAATTAATTCACACACGCATACATATATAATAACCATTTTAATAAATAAAGATGATCTGATGATGCATACGTTATGCCAATCGTATGCTGAGGCTTTGAGAAGAAAGAAAGCATGATGTAATGCAGTCAGACAGCCAGCAGGAGGCAGCTTTCACTCTGTTCTCCAGAGGAGCATTTCACTGGGAAGGCTTTAACTTACGGGAAGTCTGCAGAATAATCAGCTCCACCACTGGAGGGACAAAAGGCCCAGTGGACAGACAGAAACAGAACTGCATTAATGCATCAATATCTGAAAAGAGCTTCATAATAAAGAAATAAAATAAAGATCTGAGAGCTGATTCCAACTGTGTTTGGTCCAAATGGTCCACAGAGAGAGAAGAGGAGACTGAAGTCATGAAGGTCACAGCTGCATGCTGTCAGAGTGATTCACTGAGACTAGATTCTTTTTAAAACATGTGAACGCACATATATACAAAAACTCTGACCCACACACAGAACACTTTACGGGAAGCAAAATGGTTTCCTAGGACGGTTAAGGAATGTCCCGCCCCACTCGCCCTCTGACTGGCTAGTACTTCATCGGTTGGATTGGTTAGATTTAGGCATGAGGAGTGAGATTGGTTAGGGTTAGGGTGAGAATACCAGGGTAAGCCAATCAGAGGCAGAGTAAGGCGGGACATGTCTTCACCCTCCTAGCAAACACAAACTCTTACAGGAAGACAGAATCAGACATAAAGATGAACACAGAGAGATCTACATACACATTTAACTATTAGGAACCAAATATAGCTGCATATATAATAAATATATAATATAACAATGACCAACAAGGCCAAGTGTTTCTGTAACCTAACAAGAGAATAAATAGTGTGACGGTGCAGAGAGAGAAGAGTTAATAAAGTAGACTGAGGTCAGTCAGTGCTCTGTGTGTTTGTCTGATCAGTAAAGATGGCTGCTGCTTCCTCTTTCATGCTTCACCTTCACCATCAGTTTTTATTCAAACTGCAGAATGACTTTGAGTAAAATCCCCTAAAATAACTAAAGCTCCTGAACTAAAACACACTTTCAGTTTTGTTTGCTTAACTCGTGTCTTTGTTCATCGTTGTGTAACTTGGCTCACAGCCAGAGATGCTCTGAAGTGATAATCTAAACTATGAACAACATCACGTGTTACAGCAACCAGACTGTCAATGTTAAAATCTCCTGATCAGATCTGAGTTCAAGATGAAAAACTTTGCCTCAATATATGAAATTCCAATGACTCAGTCCTGTTATCATGTTCCAGTGAGAGGACCTGCAGTGTTGATCAGTGAGAGAGGAGGAGATTATCATGCTGCTGCTGCTCAGAGACAGGCCTGGTTTGACTGCTGATGCCTAAAGTCAGAGTAAACAGGCAAATGTCGTCCTACCCTAAAACATGTTAGTCAGGTTTTTATTATGAAAGATTTGATTGGACGTTGGGAGATTTCTTTGTGGAAGTCTTACCTCTGTGTGCAGCAGAGCAGCTCACCTGTTAAGTTCAGACAGATATCAACTTTGAAATAAAAAGACAAGAGGACTAGTTCTCCTGAGTTTAAAGCTGAGAAATGCCAGGCCTTCCCTCCGCTGAGTGCGTTTCACTATCTTTGTGGGGATCCGTCATTGATATAATGCATTCCCTAGACCCTTACCCTAACCTTAACAATCAAAACTAAATGCCTAACCTTAACCCTTACCCTCACCCTAACCATAACCTAATTCTAACCCTAATCCTAAAACCAAGTCTTAACCCTCAAACAGACCTTTAACCTTGTGGGGTCCAGCATTTTGGCCCCACAAAGCTGTCGGGACCCCACAAGTATACTGTATTCACGGTTTTTGGACCCCACAAATATAGTTAAACAAGAACACACACACACACACACACACACACAATTTACAGGAAGCAAGATGTCCCCCCCCCACTCGGCCTCTGATTGGCTAATATTGTTGCCTTCGTCGGTTGGATTGGTTAGATTTAGGCATGAGGAGTGGCAGGCGGGACATGCTAGGAAACTCAAACGTGTTTACAGGAAGACAGAATCAGACATAAAGCTGAAAACAGACAGATCAACATAAACATTTAATATTATAAACCAAATATAGCTGCATATATAAAATATTTATTTAAAAAGTAACAAAGACCAAACCAGTGAATGAACAGGTCAAAGTGTTTCTGTAACTTAACAAGAGTATAAATAGTGTGACGGTGCAGAGAGGAAAGAGTTAATAAAGTAGACTGAGGTCAGTCAGTGCTGTGTGTGTGTGTGTGTGTGTGTGTGTGTGTGTGTGTGTGTGTGTGTGTGTGTGTGTCTGATCAGTAAAGATGGCTGCTGCTTCCTCTTTCCTGCTTCACCTTCTTTATGGTCACAGTTTTTATTCAAACTGTAGAATAACTTCTGGTGAAACCCCCTGAACTAAAACATCCTGTTAGTTTAGTTTCCTGTTAATCATTCCAGTGAGATTATTAATGTAACTTCATTTTACAGTTCAGTGACCAAACTGAGTTTTGTGTAACTAACCCCTAAAGCGGGAGGGTAAAGTTTGAACATCACTTTTTCTTAAAGCACACGTTGAGTATTTATAATCTCCTGATCAGATCTGAGTTGAAGCTGAAAAATATTTGGAATTGAAAACATCTTATCGTCGTGTTACAGGGACAGACCATGCAGTGTTTATCAGAGAGAGGAGGAGGAGGAGTTCATGGTGCAGCTGCTGCTCACTGATCAACATATACTTAAGAGCTCAAACTGTGTTTGGGGTTCTGGTTATACCTGTCCAGGGCCAGACTGTTGCACTGGACAGATATTTAAAAGATTAGTTCATGTTTGACTCACTTCACACTGAATAAAGTACCTTATGTGGAGTCTAAACTGAGTTACTGTGACTGTGACATTGGTGCTGTTTGTCAGTTTTTTCTTCCCCCTAAACCAACCACTTCCTCTGTTTCACTCACCAATCTCAGCAGCTTGGCAGTTCTCACACATCAAGAAACCATAAAGCTTCCTGGAAAAACCCAGACAGCCTGTTAGAGATCACAATGTGTTGTACAAGTACTCAAATGTTGTTTTCATGCCACTTTCTACATCTACTCAGAGGGAAATACTCTATGTACTTTTTACTTCGTTACGTGTATTAAATTGTGAAGTTGTCCCTTTGGGCTCTGGGTGATTGTGACGCCATCTCCATGTATATTATTTAAAAGCATCAATACAGGTTACAGGACAAAAAGAATTCCAAGGTTGTGATTCGGCTCAATGACTCTTGTTTCTACAACAAACTGGACTGACCAGTGACACTGGAACAAGGACAGTCAGCAAGAACCAGTGGCCTTTGAAACGTTGTTTGTATGATAAACAGATAAAATGATTAGGTAATGTCAGCCAGTCAGCCAATCTCCACCCTGAAGCCCAGCAACCCCTGTCCCTGGAGAAGCTCTAAAGAGGCAGTGGAACAAGTTGTTCTGCAGCACCCCAACTATCCTACACCCCCGAACAGCTCTGGTACACGTCACAGGTTTAGGAAACACCTGAATCAAACAGGTCTGGAAGAAACACAATGGGACAGACTGAAAAAACATCCAGAAATCCCAGGTCACTCTCATCCTGCTCAAGGAACGCTAGCTGCCTGAACACGACCACAGGTGTCTGTGGAGGCTAAGCACCAGCCCACCCAGCACGTCCCGCCAGGTCGTTGCCCAAAATCATATCAACGGCATCAAAATGGCAACACAGGGCGCATCCCTACAGGGACAACACACTGTAGCAGCCCGCAATCTTAAAGCTTTAGTGCGTAACTTTTTGATATTAATGAACGTCCGTTACATTCAAGCCATTACCAAATGAGTTGCTACAAAGCTGATTAAGACTATCAGCTCCACACAACTCTCTCTGTGTTTCTCAGTATGACTACGTTCAGAAGATTGTGGCATCCGGCAACTTTCGCACGCAAAAACTTGAGTGAAGATAATGACCTCTTCTGAAGAGTGCATCATGTTTTTTTAATCCTCCGTATCCTCCTTGGCTACTAACAACTGTGTGGGGGAGGGGTGGGGGGGGCGATCATGGAAGGCTTGTATCATGTGGACGCACCGACAGTGTTGTTGTCATTACTTAGAATTCCTCATCGGGGTGACAGAAACTAAGCACTATAGCTTTAAAAATATTATGTCGGTGTCATGCAACAGTTTATTCATAATGCGGTACCCGAGATGCAAAAGCATCTGCAATAAATAGCTAGAAACAAGAACAACACCGCAAAGGCAAACGCTGCTGAGGCAAACGCATTGGAGGCAATCACAACGGAGTCAAACCTGACAAAGGCAAACAAAATGGAGGCAAACACAGTGGAGGCAAACACCGATGGGGAGCTTATTCTTCTGTTGAGGATAGGCTGTATAAGAGCGTAAAAATCCTCGTAGGGAGGAGGTCGGGGGGGGATGTTTGGCTCCTAAACAGGAAAAAGAAGAAGTTTAGGAGAACACTCAAGAAAGGAAACAGGTGTTTGTGTCGTTTTAACCCAAACCACCATCTATTTTCTAGTCTTATCTAGTCATTTAAGTTTTTTGCTGGCTTAACTGAACTGAAACGTCTGCCTTTAAAGGCCATGACTTTACTTTGCTCTGTAACGGGCTTACAGTCACCTTTTCTCGGCTAAATGTAGTAGTCGCCTTATTTTTAGGAAATTATACATATTGGTGTGCATACTGAGGGAGTAGCCTAGTGCACATTTAAAATGTGCTTTAAGCCTTTAGATACCACGTGATCCACCCACTAAGTAACCTCCATTTTGTTCTCTGATTACAGGAACAGGTCCAGACGGGCAAAATGGCGCCGTACAGACTTCATTTCCCTCCTCAGTAGAGATCTAACTGAAGCAAAGGCCCACTGTACCACCATCTACTACACTGCACCACCATCTACTACACTGTACCACCCTCTACTACACTGTACCACCCTCTACTACACTGTACCACCCTCTACTACACTGTACCACCCTCTACTACACTGTACCACCCTCTAGTACACTGTACCACCCTCTACTACACTGTACCACCCTCTACTACACTGTACCACCCTCTACTACACTGTACCACCCTCTACTACACTGCACCACCCTCTACTACACTATACCATCCTCTACTACACTGTAATACCCTCTACTACACTGTACCATCCTCTACTACACTGTAATACCCTCTACTACACTGTACCACCCTCTACTACACTGTACCACACTGTACCACCCTCTACTACACTGTACCACCCTCTACTACACTGTACCACCCTGTACCACACTGTACCACCCTCTACTACACTGTACCACACTGTACCACCCTCTACTACACTGTACCACCCTCTACTACACTGTACCACCCTGTACCACACTGTACCACCCTCTACTACACTGTACCACCCTCTACTACACTGTACCACCCTCTACTACACTGTACCACCCTGTACCACCCTCTACTACACTGTACCACCCTCTACTACACTGTACCACCCTCTACTACACTGTACCACCCTGTACCACACTGTACCACCCTCTACTACACTGCACCACCCTCTACTACACTGTACCACCCTCTACTACACTGTACCACCCTCTACTACACTGCATACTGTACAGACACTCTTCTATTCCTTCATATAAATAATCATTACAAGCTGTTTGACTTTATAAACCTAAATAATCAGTTCTTCAGTTGTTGATTGCATGTTTACTTCATCCTTTGCACTGTTAAAACCTTTTCTTGTATTATTAACTCTTGAGTGTTATCAGAGAAACAAACTGTAATGGGAGCTCTCTGTTTATAACAAAGACCTTAAAGAGGAAAATGATAATGAGATGCTGCAGGTTCAAGAGCAGTAGGAATAAAAACTCCTTCGTTCAATGTGCAATAACTCGGCTTAATTTAATCTAATGTAGATTTTATTTTAGATATTTCTCCGGTAGTATTGTGTAAAATTGTATTGTGTATATTGTATGTATAGGAAACATTTTTGCACTTTATGTCTTTGCATTGTTGTCTTGTTATTTGTACGGTGTTTGCTGTATGTGGTTTATATCTTGTGTTCCTGACTGTAGATCAGTTTTCCCATCTGGGATAATAAAGTGACTGAACTGAACTGAACTGAACTGAGGTGAGAAACACAAAGACACAGAGGACTGAACCCCGTCCAGCGGTTACCTGGAGCAGGCGTATGTCACCAGGTCCAGCAGGCTCAGATTCACTTACTGCATCTAACCCTATAATAACACATCTTGGATCATAACTCACCAAACATCCCCAGATTGGTTTTTAAAGGACAGTTTGGAGAGCTGAGCAACAGTTAAACGTGTCGTGTCTCATGCTTCTTACAGTCAGCGTGGTGCGGACGGCGAGCATGCTCCAACGGTCTGGGAGTTGATACTGATTGTGGTCAAAGGTAGAGCAGCTCCAAAAACAGACTTCTTCTCTTCTGTAACCAATCACTGCAACAGGCCGCGTTGTTACAAACCTTGCAGACTCTCTGCAAACAGTCGCCCAGGCTGCAGTTAGGATATATCTCTGTCCGCATCGCCCCGACCGCTCTGACTGTAAGAAGCATGAAACTAGTGTGAGTGTGTTTGTGAAATCCTGGACATGTTGACACAGTGATCCACTATCTGTTCAAAAATGTTCTATGTTCTGTGCAAAATGTTCTATTAAAGAAAAGATAGAAAATAAATATGTGTGTGTGCTGTAAAGTGGTTAGAAAAAATGAAATCGGAATCGGCTAAAATCGGTATCGGCTGGTCTAACTCAAAGAAAATCAGGAATCAGAATCGGCCTAGAAAGTTATAATTGGTGCATCTCTAATTTTAATTGACTTATCTTTTATCTGAGCACAGTTTTATCAAATAAGTAGCCTAACTTTATTTTTACTACAATTCATTCATAGTAAAAGTACTTTTAGTTAAGTAACGTTTTTCTTTAAAGCAACAGTACTTTTTCTTAAAGATAATTCTTTTGGGGCTTTTTTCCCTTTATTTCAGAGAGACGGTGAATAGACAGGAAAGGTGGGAGAGAGAGAGAGAGGGGATGACACGCAGCAAAGGGCAGCAGGTCAGATTCAAACCCAGGCCGCTGCAAAGGACCCAGCCTACATGGGACACACGCTCTACTGGGGGAGCTAGAGGTCGCCCCAAGTAACAGTACTTTTACTCAAGTAAAATGTACTAGTTCTCTAAAGGCAGAGGTGGACTATACCGTTAGACATTTATCATATTATAGCATTTAAACCTTACTCTGCTGTTAAAGAGCATTTTATCTGACCACATTTTTGAAGTATCAAATATGGAGAAATTTTGTTTTACTTGAGGAAAATGTATTTAAAGTAAAAGTACTTTGCGTTAAGTAAAATTAGTTTTTCTTTGAAGCAACTTTTACTTGTGTAAATTGTTCTAGTTCTCTAAAGCTAAAGTTAATTTGAACTAAATCTCTCTTAAGGCCTTTTTATGGTTCTGTGGAGGCTCCACACAGAGCTTTCTCCGTAGCCTACGTAAGTGGACTGATGTTTATACTTGTGCGCTGGTGTGTGCTTCGAGCCGGCGTGTGTGTGTGTGTGGGGAGAGGGTGATAGAGCGAGGGAGAAGTGAGAGAGTGACGGTGATTAGCTTCGGAGCGAGTAGCGACTCTATAGTCTTAGTGAGAGAAACAAAGTGTCTCCTCTGTTCTTTCTGACCACGGTGTGAAATCTGTAGCAGGAGAAGTTAACCCTCTGCTTTATTTCATGTTGTTGATGGAGAAGGAGAACCAGGAAATGAGTCGGGGGGAAATGCAACAGTACCAAGCCACGACCGAGCGACGTGCGTCGCTGCAACGTGTTGTTACATTTTTCGAGAGGTGCACGTCAGGCTACATCGAGGCAGAGGGGTCTGCAGGGGTACGCCGTCGATTCAACCTACAACCATAAAAAGGCCTTTAGTCTGGCCCTCCTCTGGGACCATCTCACCATGGGAGACCCTAGAGCAGAGGTCACCAACACGGAGCCCGCGGGCACCAGGTAGCCCCCAAGGACCACATGAGTAGCCCTCAGGCCTGTTCTAAAAATGAAAATTGAATATTGACATTATCTGTTTCCCACCTTGTTAAGTCATTGTTGATAATTATTGTGAGAAATCATTAACGTGATCAGTGTCTTCACATAGATGACACTCAATGATCATTAATCATTAATAATCATATATAACTAAAGGCAAACTGAGCAAATTAGTTATTTCAGAAGAGTGTATCAAACTGGTAGCCCTTCGTATGACTCGGTACCCATGAAGTAGCTCTCAGTTTCTAAAAGGTTGGTGACCCCTGAGTTAGAGGATCTCAGCGCTCCAGCTAATACAGATCTCAGACTCAGACCAAAATAGCAGATCTGCACATGACCTCACACCCACAGAAGTAATGATAATCATGTTGTATTTACAACACATGAGAAAACAGTCGGAAATACTCATGCGCACATACAGCGAGTAAAAAAAAACAACACAGCGGCTGCTGCAAAAGAGAGAGAATTTGCGTGGGAGAAAATTGCTTCTAGAGTAAATGCGTATATTCTAATATAGTGTATATCATATTTAATCATAAGTATAGCCTAATATTACTGGTGAAATGGTATTGAACCTATAATCTATTTCATTTAAGTGCAACACTGCGGGCGACAAAGTCCTACACCTACTAATCCCATTCTGAGGCTGCAGCACCATCATTAACAGAATTATAATCCATAATCTTTTATTTCAAAGGGTTTACATCATTCACCTGCAGTACTGTGGAACTTCTTTTAAAAATGTTTAAAACATGTTTCAGAGCGAGTCACAGTCTTCTGATGGCGCTTTACAGTGACTTTACTACAATGCTCTGCATCACCAATGTTGTAAAGACAAATGCCGTTTGCAAAAAACGTAATGCGACACAAATAATCTGCTGGGATGTAAGAGCAATGGGTGACGTTAGTGATGAGGACGGATAAGGTTTTGTAAGCTACATAACTGATCGACTGGGAAGAAAAACCATACCGCTCAAATAGGAAGTTATCTGAAACTTAAAATGTCGGGGCTCAATATCATCTCCCGACGTATGTTTAACTCTCTGTGAAGTGATCGTCGACTAAAGGAAATGCCTGTTTTGAGAAATAAAATGTTTTATAGTCTGCCTAACATGGTTAATAAACCAACATAATTTTTTTTATTCATTCCGATAACAAACTGGTCTAAAATGCGCAATAGTAGTTCCCTGAAAAAAATAACGTTGCAGTGCAACAAGGGTAAAAATCTTTTGGCATGACGCAACCATCCCCCTACAACAATCTGTTTTCTGCAATCTGGTCGTCTTGTCTATGTGTGGTCCATGTAGACAATCACGTGTATTTAAACTGTTTGGCTTTCTTAATATATATAAAGAGAAGTGTACGTTAGCATACCACACATGAGAAAGCAATGTTACTGAAAAAACATGTTGGACAAAGATCTCTTCAGCTGACACCAACGATTCTGTTATTCAGATCTTAGTCTCTCAGGATTACATCCTCCTGTACACATTTACATCCTCCTGTACACATTTACATCCTCCTGTACACATTTACATCCTCCTGTACACATTTACATCCTCCTGTACACATTTACTTCGTCCTGTACACATTTACTTTAGGTCAACTGGAACTTCAATATGAGGTTGGATATTTGGAGCGGCTTTATTTGTGTTCAAAGAATAACAAAAAGCACAACAATGAAAATATAAAAGTAACAACTTGAGAATCCAAATGTAGAAAAATAAAGTATTTATTAAAATAAGATAAAAGAGTAAAACAGTTTAAGGCGCATTAATGTATCTGAATGTTAAAACTGAGTTATTAACTTCCAACATGTCTCTGATCATTATTATTTCATCCATTCATTCATATTAAATAATTATCAACTGATTTCACAGATCATCACTTTGGTATAGTTCACATTTCATAACATTTCCTTTAGAAACATCATGTTAATCTATTTCATAGATAATAATCCAGTTGAAGGTCTTATTTAGAGACAGACTGGTCCTCTATGTCCCCCTGAGATATTCTGATCATCAGATGATTTTATAATTACAATAACAACAATATTCACAATGTCATCAACTCCTCAGTTTAAACTGTTCAATGTTAATTGATATTAAATCATTAGCTGAAAATATAACATTCTTAGAAGGCAACACAAGGCTTTATATTACTCAGCAGAAAACAATCATTTAAATTCCCTCCATATAAATGTATTATTACCAAAACACCAAACAGAAGACATGATGAAGATCTCTCTACACCTGATTAGAAGATATTTGGGGGGGGCTCCGTCTGCTGATGTTTACAACTAAACAAACATTATTTCCTGTTAAAAGCTTTCAGGGATACAGCTCAGCGTTGAGTAGATTATTGTTACATAATATTATCACATTTAATCTGTTTAATAGAGCAAAGTATTTCTGTGTATTACTGCTGAGTTGATATTGTCTGAACATCTCTGTGTTCTTCAGTCAAACATTACTGTTAAAGAACATTTTATCTGACTTACATTTTTGAAGTATCAATAAAAACAAAAATTTTACTTGAGGAAAATGTAGGCCTATTTAAATTAAAAGTACTTTGAGTTAAGTAAAATTTGTTTTTCTCTGATGCAACTTTTACTCGAGTAAATGTTCTAGTTCTCTAAAGGTAAAGTTAATATGAAGTGAATCTCTCAGTCTGACCCTCCTCTGGACCATCTCATCATGGAGACCCTAGAGGATCTCAGACTCAGATACACAGACCCCACCACCACGATGGGGGGGGCAAACAGACCAAATAGCAGATCAGCACATGACCTCACACTCACAGCAGTAATGAGAATCATGTTGTATATACAGCACATGAGAAAACAGTCAGGTGTTAAGAGCTCTGGGATTTGTTGATGAACTTATCGGCTGATGCTTCATCAGCAGGTGGTTCTGATCTCTTGTTCTTATGTCTTTTATACATCAGGACACCCACAACCACTGCAACAACACCTACAAGAACCAGAACACCTGCAGCCAGTCCAAGGTATCGGCCTCCATGAGAGGAGTTTCTATCCTCAGAACCTGAAGATAATAAACATATGAGTCAGTAAATGTGTGATAGTGGAGCAGTCTTCATCCTCTCTGATGTTAGAAACTGCAGCTACAACCTGATACTCAGGAAAACTCTCTGAGAGAGACTACCTCACCTGGAACCAGCAGATAGATGATTCTGATGATTCTGATTGTGTCAAAGTTGGTGTCTTGTGTTGAATCACCGGTTTTAACTCCACACTTGTATATTCCAGCGTCGTGTCTGCTCACATTCTTCAGAATTAAAGACGCGTCTCTGTCCTTCAGATCTCTGTCCACCAGCTCCACCCTGTCCTTAAAGGATGGATGCTGGATGTCTGTTTCCAAGTGTCCATCGCTGTATAAGAGGACGATATCTGGCTCCAGGTCAGGTCTGGTCCACTCTACAGCTCTGATGGAGGAATCATCAGCCTGACATGGCAGAGTGGCATTATCTCCAGGCACTGTTTCCACAACCAGGTCTGAAAAACAATAATAAACAATAGTAATCAATAAAAGTCATGGTATTTCTAAAGACCTCCATCAGGTGTAACACTGCAGAAGGGATGTTAATTAACAGAGATATCACAGGACTTTATTACCACAAGGTCAACAGTTGTTGAGACACATGAAGCTGATCAACTTCTAATCAATAGTTCAGGTCTAACATCTCTTTAGATTAGAACAGCTGATCTGATCTCTTCCTCAGTCAGCGTCTCTAAAACAGAACAACAGACTCCAGGTGTCCTGATGTAGGAAATGTGTTGCTGCTCTCATAGATATAAAACTGTTATATATGTGTGTGACTGCAGCACCACGGTGGTTTAAAACATCTGTTTCCTATTGTTTAAATCCACTAATCACAACACAGCACGTCACAGGCAAGCTGTTTTAACGTTTAATAACTATACTGGAAATATATATATATATATATATTGCAGATATCCGTATTTCTATTCTTCTTAGTCAAAAAGAACATATCGTCATTCTTCCTCGGACAAATGACGTCACTTTTGTTATTCATGGCTTTCAATTTCAGATTTTCAAAAAAAAATCTGATATCCAGAAATGATTTGTAGATTTCTGTTTTTCCTTAACAACAACAACAACAACAACAACACCCTCACTGATGTGTTTACATTTACATTTCTTTTGAGCTGCTGTAGCCCAGTGTGGGATTAATAAAGTCTATCTTATCTTATCTTCTAGTCATAATTCTAACTGTAGTTATCTAATTTTACATTTTTACCAGTCAAAATGTATATCAGATATTTAAAATAACATTCTGGATATCTGAAATTAAAATGATGACTAGCAACAACTAAACTGTATCTGAAATTGAAGTTCTTCCTCGTAAGAATTCTGTTTTCAGATTTCTAAAATGTTGTTTCTAGAAAGGAAGAATGATGTTTTAGATATCTGAAATGATCATCGATCAAAACATTGTCATGATTTATTTTTTACTTTTATCTAAGAACATTTTTCAAGTGTTAATTATCGAGTCATTTTGTTGTTACTTTACACAAGTACAATATTCTCTAAATGTTCAGATCATTTGAACTGATTCTCTCTCTGTCTGACTCTCTGGGACCAACTCATCCAACCCGTTCTCATTCTGAACTCGTAAAATAAGGACGTTTGGACAGTGGCTGTCAGCGTCTGATGCGACGAAAAAGGCGTCTTTCAGTGTTGGTTGGGGGGGTGGATGGGTCAAACACAGACTTTCACCCAGGATACCGGGGTTCACATCCCGCTTGCTATAGTTGCTTTTTTCTTTCCTCCCGCGTGTCACAGAACCGTACGCTCACCCACGACCTTTTCCTTAACATAACTGCGTCAAAAGGGACGGCAATAGTCCCGACCAAACGCGTTTACTTAAAGCGCTAAAGGAGACTTTTAGCGTCAATATGAACGACAAAGGCACCCATATATTACGAGATGAGTGTGAGAAAGTGTTGACTCATCATGGAGACTCTAGAGGAGCTGCAGCTACAACCTGGTACTCAGAAATACTCTCTGAGAGAGAATTACTCACCTGTAACCAGCAGATGGATGGTTCTGATTGGGTCAGTATCACCGGTTTTAACTCGACACTCGTATATTCCAGTGTCGTGTCTGCTCACATTCTTCAGAATTAAAGACACGTCTCCGTCCTTCAGATCTCTGTCCACCAGCTCCACCCTGTCCTTAAAGGATGGATGCTGGTCGGTTGTATTCAATTCTCCATCTCTGTATAAGAGGACGATATCTGGCTTCAGGTCAGGTCTGGTCCACTTTACAACTCTGATGGAGGAATCAGCAGCCTGACATGGCAGAGTGACATTATTTCCAGGCACTCTTACCAGAATCAGGTCTGAAAAACAATAATAAACAATAGTAATCAATAAAAGTCATGGTATTTCTAAAGACCTCCATCAGGTGTAACACTGCAGAAGGGATGTTAATTAACAGAGATATCACAGGACTTTATTAGCACGAGGTCAACAGTTGTTGTTGAGACACATGAAGCTGATCAATTTCTAATCAATAGTTCAAGTCTTAACATCTCCTTAGATTAGAACAGCTGATCTGATCTGATCTCTTCCTCAGTCAGCGTCTCTAAAACAGAACAACAGACTCCAGGTGTCCTGATGTAGGAAATGTGTTGCTGCTCTCATAGATATAAAACTGTTATGTATGTGTGTGACTGCAGCACCACGGTGGTTTAAAACATCTGTTTCCTATTGTTTAAATCCACCAATCACAACGCAGCACGTCACAGGCAAGCTGTTTTATCATTTAGAAGCTATACTGGATATATATATATATATATATATATATATATATATATATATATATATATATATATATATATATATATATATATATACATATTTCTATTCTTCTTAGTCAAAAAGAACATATCATCATTCTTCCGAGGACAAATGACGTCACTTTTGTTATTCATGGCTTTCAATTTCAGATTTTCAAAAAAAATCAGATATCCAGAAATGATTTGTAGATTTCTGTTTTTCCTTAACAACAACAACAACAACAACAACAACAACAACCTCAGTCATCTGTATATATGTGTATATTTAGAGTATACTGTATGTTTATATAAGGGTGTTTACATTTTTTATTATAATTAATTGTACTAATACTATTTCTTATAATACTTTCTGTACATGTTTCTCTCATCTCTATTTAATGTGTATTTGTGTTATTCTGATGTGTTTACATTTACATTTATTTTGAGCTGCTGTAGATTTTCCCCAGTGTGGGATTAATGAAGTCTTTCTTATCTTCTAGTCATAATTCTAATTGAAGTTAATGTTACATTTGTACCAGTCAAAATGTATATCAGATATTTAAAATAACATTCTGGATATCTGAAATTAAAATTATGACTACCAACAACTAAACTGTATCTGAAATTAAAGTTCTTCTTCGTAAGAATTCTGTTTTCAGATAACTAAAATGTTCTTTCTGAAAAAGAAGAATGATGTTTTAGATATCTGAAATGATCATCAATCTAAACATTGTAATAACTTATTTTTTACTTTTATATAAGAACATTTTTCAAGTGTTAATTATTGAGTCATTTTGTTGTTACTTGAGGAAAGTTTATTGAAAGTAAGAAGTACTTTAAGTTTAAGGTAACTTTTCTTCCAGTACTTTTACAGGAGTAAAATATTCTCTAAATGTTGAGATGATCTGAAGTGATTCTCTCTCTGTCTGACTCTCTGGGACCAACTCATCATGGAGACTCTAGAGGAGCTGCAGCTACAACCTGGTACTCAGAAATACTCTCTGAGAGAGAATTACTCACCTGGAACCAGCAGACGGACGGTTCTGGTGGTTCTGATGGTTCTGATTGGGTCACTATCACCAGTTATAACTCGACACTTGTATATTCCAGCATCTTGTTTGTTCACATTCTTCAGAATTAAAGACATGTCTCCGTCCTTCAGATCTCTGTCCACCAGCTCCACCCTGTCCTTAAAGGATGGATTCTGGTGGGTTGTATTCAAGTGTCCACCACTGTAATAGAGGACGATATCTGGCTTCAGTTCAGGTCTGGTCCACTCTACAACACAGATGTTGGACTTTGCAGCCTGACATGGTAGAATGACATCATCTCCAGGCACTCTTACCACAATCAGGTCTGAAAAACAATAATAAACAACAGTAATCAATAAAAGTCATGGTATTTCAAAAGACCTCCATCAGGTGTAACACTGCAGAAGGGATGTTAATTATCAGAGATATCACAGGACTTTATTCCCACAAGGTAAACAGTTGTTGAGACACATGAAGCTGATCAACTTCTAATCAATAGTTCAGTTCTTAACATCTCCTGAGATTAGAACAGCTGATCTGATCTCTTCCTCAGTCAGAGTCTCTAAAACAGAACAACAGACTCCAGGTGTCCTGCTGTAGGAAATGTGTTGCTGCTCTCATAGATATAAAACTGTTATATACAGCGTCAAAATCGTGACCTGTAAACGTCTCAATAAATCACAATAACGTGACTATTTCACGACCTGGCGTGACACCGGGTTGTGTGTGTATAATACTTTCTGTACATGTTTCTCTCATGTCTATTTAATGTGTATTTGTGTTATTGATTGATTGATTGATTGATTTTATTTGCCCATTTCATTATAAAATACGATACAACTATGCACCATACATTAAAAACAAAACAAAGTCAGGATAACACAATAAAGCCCTGAGGCTTATTTCCATTGTGGTCCCAAGGGGGAGGGGGGGGGGTGAGCAAGTGGCAGCAGGTCAAGCATCAATCATCACAAACCATACATACATTAAATAGATACATAAAACAATACAGTAATAAATCCTCATACTACGATTGGCATCTAAGCCATTTTTTCAGTGCCTGTTTAAAACCTCCTAAACTTCTGATCATCTTAAGATTTCCTGGCAACCTGTTCCACAGGCTTGTTGCTACATACAAAAAGGACTCCTTACCTAAATTACTCTTAAATCTAGGAGGTACAAAATCAGTAGAACTTCCCCTGGTGGAGTGGCTGTGGACATCTCTTACTCTGTTAAAATAATTGATTAAATATTTGGGGACAACCCCATACACAGTCCTATGAACCATGCACAGGTGAATCTGAGAGACTCGATCTTCAACTTTTAACCACCCAATAGTCTCAAAATGAGAAGTATCAAGATGAGATTGCATGGGGAGGTTCAGAATAAGCCTCACAACCTTATTTTGAGCAGTCTGAAGCCTATGTTTCAGATGCTGTAAGACACCTTTATACCATGAGCAGCATGCATAGTCAAAATAAGGCTGAATTAGAGCACTTGCTAGAGTTAACATTGCGTTCTTGTCCAAAAATCTTGAGATTCTTGCCAAGAAACGTACTCTTTGATTCACTTTGGCAAGTACCTTTTTCACTTGGCCCACTCCAGTCAAGTGGCAGTCCAGCACACAACCTAGGTAAGTAACCGAGTCCTTTACATTAATCTCATTATCTCCAACTAAAACCTTAAAACCCGGGGATCTTTTCAGTTTTATCTTTGACCCAAACAATATGGCTTCCGTTTTCCCTAGGTGAAGCGATAGCCTATTGTCAGACATCCACCTGCTGACATTCAATAATTCTACACTGAGTTCTTTCGA
Source organism: Sander lucioperca (assembly GCF_008315115.2). Taxonomy (NCBI): domain Eukaryota; kingdom Metazoa; phylum Chordata; class Actinopteri; order Perciformes; family Percidae; genus Sander; species Sander lucioperca. The sequence goes on from NC_050189.1 coordinate 21,163,906, forward strand.
CTATGTTCTTATCTTTATGAGAAACCAATAATGCAGAATCATCTGCATATAAAAAAAGTTCACATGAACATACAGACTTAAGGTCATTAATATATAGAAGGAAAAAAAGTGGACCCAAGACACTCCCTTGCGGGACCCCACAGTCTATGCATAGTGGTTGAGACATTGTTCCCCCAATATCCACCACCTGCTTCCTATCCTTCAAATAAGACCTCACCCATCTGACTGCTAAGTCATTAAAACCAATGGCTTTTAATTTGCGTACCAAAATGCCATGGTCAACGGTATCAAAGACCTTCTGTAGGTCTAACATGACCATACCACAAAAATGCCCTTTATCTACCTCCCTCCTAATGTAGTCAGTTAGATACAGGAAACAAGTGTCAGTGGAGTGTGACTTACGAAAGCCAGACTGGAACTCATAGAGTAGATTGTGTGATACTAGATACTTGTCAATCTGTTCAAAAATAATCTTTTCCATTATCTTTGACAGACTACACAGAATAGAAACAGGTCTATAGTTTCCATGGTCTAATTTACTCCCTTTCTTATAAAGTGGAATCACTCTGATGTGTTTACATTTACATTTCTTTCGAGCTGCTGTAGAATTTCCCCAGAGTGGGATTAATAGTCTTTCTTATCTTCTAGTCATAATTCTAATTGTAGTTATCTAATTTTACATTTGTACTAGTCAAAATGTATATAAGATATTTAAAATAACATTCTGGATATCTGAAATTAAAATTATGACTAGCAACAACTAAACTGTATCTGAAATTGAAGTTCTTCATAAGGATTCTGTTTTCAGATTTCTAAAATGTTGTTTCTGGAGAGGAAGAATTACGTTTTGGATATCTGAAATGATCATCGATCAAAACGTTGTCATGATTTATTTTTTACTTTTATCTAAGAACATTTTTCAAGTGTCAACTATCGAGTCATTTTGTTGTTACTTGAGGAAAGTTTATTGAAAGTAAGAAGTACTTTAAGTTTAAGGTAACTTGTCTTACAGTTCTTTTCCAGGAGTAAAATATTCTCTAAATGTTGAGATGATTTGAAGTGATTCTCTCTCTGTCTGACTCTCTGGGACCAACTCATCATGGAGACTCTAGAGGAGCTGCAGCTACAACCTGGTACTCAGAAATACTCTCTGAGAGAGACTACCTCACCTGGAACCTGCAGATGGATGGTTCTGATGGTTCTGATTGGGTCAGAGTTGGTGTCTCTCTTTTTACGTCTTGAACCTTCGGTTATAACTCGACACTCGTATGTTCCAGCGTCGTGTTTGTTCACATTCTTCAGAATTAAAGACATGTCTCCGTCCTTCAGATCTCTGTTCACCAGCTCCACCCTGTCCTTAAAGGATGGATACTGGTGGGTTGTATTCAAGTGTCCATCGCTGTATAAGAGGACGTTATCTGGCTTCAGGTCAGGTCTTCTCCACTCTACAACTCTGATGGAGGAATCATCAGCCTGACATGACAGAATGACATTATCTCCAGGCACTGTTACCACAATCTGGTCTGAAAAACAATAATAAACAATAATAATCAATAAAAGTCATGGTATTTCTAAAGACCTCCATCAGGTGTAACACTGCAGAAGGGATGTTAATTAACAGAGATATCACAGGACTTTATTACCACGAGATCAACAGTTGTTGTTGAGACACATGAAGCTGATCAATTTCTAATCAATAGTTCAAGTCTTAGCATCTCCTTAGATTAGAACAGCTGATCTGATCTCTTCCTCAGTCAGCGTCTCTAAAACAGAACAACAGACTCCAGGTGTCCTGATGTAGGAAATGTGTTGCTGCTCTCATAGATATAAAACTGTTATATATGTGTGTGACTGCAGCACCACGGTGGTTTAAAACATCTGTTTCCTATTGTTTAAATCCACCAATCACAACACAGCACGTCACAGACAAGCTGTTTTAACATTTAATAACTATACTGGAAATATATATATATATATATATATATATATATATATATATATATATATATAAAAGAACATATCGTCATTCTTCCTCGGACAAATGACGTCACTTTTATTATTCATGGCTTTCAATTTCAGATATCCAAAAAAAATCAGATATCCAGAAATGATTTGTAGATTTCTGTTTTTCCTTAACAACAACAACAACAACAACAACAACAACAACCTTACTCATCTGTATATCTGTGTATATTTACAGTATACTGTATGTTTATATAAGGGTGTTTGCATTTATTCATTACTACTATTGTTATAACAATAACAATAGTACTAATAATTCTATTTCTTATAACACTTTCTGTATATGTTTCTCTCATGTCTATTTAATGTGTATTTGTGTTATTCTGATGTGTTTACATTTACATTTCTTTTGAACTGCTGTAGGATTTTCTCCCGTGTGGGATTAATAAAGTCTTTCTTATCTTATCTTCTAGTCATAATTCTAATTGTAGTTATCTAATTTTACATTTGTACCAGTCAAAATGTATATCAGATATTTAAAATAACATTCTGGATATCTGAAATTAAAATTATGACTAGCAACAACTAAATTGTATCTGAAATTGAAGTTCTTCCTCGTAAGAATTCTGTTTTCAGATAACTAAAATGTTGTTTCTGGGGGAGAAGCATGTGACCGGCAGCCACTATGGTTGCAATAGACTAAGCTCCTACACTCGCCTCAGTATTTCATTAAATAACCAGGTCTATTGCTTTTTCTTCGACGCCAAGTTGTTTTGTCTGTTGTCGTGGTGACTCGGTGAAACGCTTGCAGGCACGAAAGAGCGGGTCTCGTTGTCACCTGGGCTGTCTACTCGTTCGGAGAAGTTTGCTAGCATGTCTAACCGGCAATTTCCACTGGATGCGGAACGTCTCCGGAACGTCGACGGAGTCATTAGGTTTCCATTAAAGTCAGTGTGTGTATTTCCACTGACTGCAGAACGTCTGCGTCCCGACTCCGTCCCAGCTCCGTCAGTCCGCAGCCCTCCGGAGCAGATAGGCAGAGCTTCTATTTTTGACGGACGACGGAGAGCTCCGCAGCAATTCAGCACAATTCAGATTGTGCGGGACAGGAAGTCGAGCACAGAAACAAAATAAAACATCCGGTTACTTTTCAAAATAAAATACACCGTGCTCACGGCGGATCATATTTCCCTGCACTACACCTTGAAAACACAGCACAGAGTAGTTTCCCCTCTACTCCTCTGGATGGAAACAAACTGTTGTTGGTTTTGTGGTTCTGTTTATAGAAACTACATCCTGTTATATCGCGCGAACATACGTGAATTCGCGAGATCTCGTGGTCGGCTGGCCGCAGCCGTTACGCAACAAATCCGGACCTGGTGGGCTGTTCCGCAGCGGAGCCGGTCCTCAGACGTTCCGCATCCTGTGGAAATCCACGGTAATGGAGTGGTGGCTGACGGAGCAGCTAATGGAACACGTTCTCTAATATGGAGGAATTAGGAGCTAAGTGTGCTTAAATCAGTGATCTACAGCGCGGTGAAGAGAGTGCTGGCCGAAATTAATGCCTCAAAGCAACACATCGGGGCAGAACCTGAGATGCAGGAAAGCATGGTATGTGAGCCGGACCAGTCTGAATGCATCACACTCAAGATCCAGCGGCTTCGGCTGCCTGAAGAGATACAACACGAGCTGGCACTGCATGCTGAACGCAACTCTGACTCGTTCATTTGCTGCGCTGCCCTGGGAACGACCTGCGGGGGGAGAGGGTTCGCCTTCGCTCCGGCTGTGGAACCGGGTATTTTCTGGCTGGAATTGAAGGAAGAGGAGGATGCGCTACATGCATGCATTATTCCCCGCCGCAAGGAACCGGAGAGCGATCGTGGGACTTTGATTCGATACCGGGGGCCGCAACTGGAGGACTCAGCACCGGTGGACTAACGACATTTGGGCCACTGTACCGAGTTTGACTGGAGGACGCTGTGTGTAAGTTTCAGTGTTGGGCAAGTTACTTCCAAAATGTAATACATTATAGATTACTAGTTACTGTCATTTGAGAGTAATTAGTTATATTACAATATTACTGTCTCTGAATTGTAATGCGTTACACTACTTTTGCGTTACTTTTGAGTTACTTTCACCAAAATAACAGGGGAAGTTTGATTTGGCAGCTAGCTTGTTAATTTCACCACCGGATCAATAAAGTCTCCTCTTTATCCACTTTAATACATCATAGATTATTCATATTTTGTATAATTAATATAAATATGCAAAGTAACTAAAACTATACAAATAGATAAGTAAAACGTATAATAGGCAAGTAGGAGAAAATGAAAATACTCAAAGGTACGGCATTGTTGTAAAATGTTTGTTTATAGCACTTCAATAAGAAATTCATGTTGTTTAGTTTAAAACACTCTAAAGGAAATGTTCAATTATAGTGTGATTAAAACTCACTATTAACATTATTTACAGTACTTAATTTACAGCTGATTTGTGAAAAGGTAGCCTACACAACCTTATTTAACAGTAAATTAGTTTTACAGGAAGTGCTTTTATTTTGAAGTAGGCTACACAGAAGTTGTCTGTTGTGTAGCTACTCTTGCTAGCTTAGTGAGATGCAACATGTCCGTCAGGCTCAAGTTGTTCACTTTCTTGTTTGTAAAACTGCAACATATTGAACAGTAAATGGTCACAGTAAAAGACAAGCGCTGATAAAAATGCAATGATATTTACGTGTAGCAAGCCTCAACATTAATTCCCGACATGTTTATATCTGTCAGCAGCTGACGTACCGTCACCTGTCGGGACATACATGCTGTCCGTACCGTCACCTGTTGGGACATACATGCTGTCCGTACCGTCTCTGGTTCTGGTTCTGACCACGGGAACAGAAACAGGACAGCTCACTTCAACGCAGCGTAATAACTCCTGAAAATAATATCCATCTCGCAAATGTATCTGTCTCTGCAGTCATCTCAACCATCGAATACAGCGACAGGAAGATAATACGGCTTTTTTTTTTCCTGTGAAGAAATGTGTCGCGGTGTTGGTGAATTCTTAAAAAAACCAATGCACCACTAAATGTTGCGTTAAAATGCGTTGTAACTCGCGTTACTGAGATTGTAACGAGTATAATATTACCGAAATTTAATTAGTAATGCGTTACATTACTGCGTTACAGCAAAAAGGAATACATTACTGTAATTGCGTTACTTTTGTAACGCGTTACTCCCAACACTGGTAAGTTTTTGGAACCAACAGTTGAAGGGACATTTTACAAGACTGTAAAGAATGATGAATGCTGCCTACTCAGTCTACAAGCTATACTTTTGAGGACACTTAATCAGGCTGAAAAAAGGGAATATGATGAATCCTGAGGATGCGCTATGTAAGTTTCGTAACTAAGCTTTAAAGGGACACTTAACCAGACTTAAAATACATGATAAATGCTGGCTGGTCAGTTTACAGTTTATGTTTAACAGTTAAGCTAGACTGAAAGAACATGAGGGATACGGTCTGTTCAGCTCATATTCTGCTTATTGCTCCAACTAAATTGGTCTGTTTTTCACACAGCTTAGTTCAGAAATTGTTTGAAGGTGTTTATAATACTGTTCATGTTTAACATAAGGATTCACTAGACCTGTTTCAATAACCTGTGACATAAGACAGGAGGTGTAGTTTTGAGCTGGAGTTTTGCACAAACTGCATTTGATGTGGTCACGCATCTTACAGAGAGGGGAGGGGTCTGCGCTCTCAGAGGGTTAGGGGATTTATTTTACTTTTTATGTTTTTGTCACACCTTGCTCAGAGCTAACAGTTCAACCTTTGCTACAGATTTGTCAGCAAAATCCTGTAGGGTACTCGGGACACGTATGCGTTTCAATTTTGAAGATGGCTGAGCTTTCAATCCTTTCAGTTAACATCAGGAGGCTAAACGGGCCGATCAAACAAGCTAAATTCCTGGATTATTTAAGAAGGAAAAACATAGATGTGGGACTTATACAAGCGTCACGCTTACGTAAAAGAGATGTAAATCATCCACAAAATAAATATTTTAAGGTTGCTGCTTCATCTAGTGACGACACCAAAACCAAGGGCTCCATTGTGCTGCTGTCATGGAGATGCACACTCACCGTAGACAAAAGTAGTAAGGACTCTTCAGGCAGGATATCATATATATGTACTACGATAAGGAGTAGGAAAATAGCCTTAGTTTCAGTATACACACCGGCTACATATGATGAAAGCTTTTTCCCACGCCTAACCAATGAATTGCTTTCTCTCAATGAGTATTCACTAATTATAGGGGGAGACATGAATGCGGTACTAGATTTAAATCAGAATAGATCAGGGGTCAGCCACACGAAAGCCCAAAAACACGTATCGGACATGTTCAATGCAGTTGTGGAATCCCACCATCTTACAGACATATGGAGGATGCACAATCCTACTAGCAAGGATTACACATTTTTCTCCACACGTGACCTCATCACTCCCGCATTGATTATATTTTGTGCTCCAGTGAGCTTAAGGCAATGTTCCACACAATAGCAATAGAACCAGCAATCCTGTCTGATCACAATGCACTGATAACCACATTCCATTGTGATATGTTAGGAGAAAGATCTAGAAGTTGGTAAGTTAATAATTCCCTTCTCCAAAACACAGCTTTTGGTACAGAGTTTAGAGCCAAACTGGCGGAATTTACATCAATCAATACTTACTCAGTTTCAGACCCAGCATATATCTGGCAAGCCACTAAAGGATTTATTAGAGATTTCACATCGTCCTTTGCGGCAAATTTGAAGAAAAAGAGAGAGGCAAAGACTGCTGAGCTGGAAGAACTTTGTGATCGTTAGAGCAGTCTCTAAAGACGTGATTTTCTAAATCTACACATACTCTTTTAGTCACGAATCGAGCAGAGCTAAATGATTTGCTAAAAAGGAGAGCTGAATTCATAATGCACAGAGTGAGGCAAAATAACTATTTTAATGGTTGTAAACCAAGCAAATGAAAACAAATGAATCCAGAGCTGCTATCAACAGCATCCGCATGGACCGAGGTATCTCAACCATCCTATAGATATCACCGCCACTTTCCAATCCTTTTATTCAAAATTGTATGAAACCTCCTGCAATCAGGATCCGACGCAGTACCAAAAGTTCCTGAAAGAGCTAAACCTGCCTCTTCTCGACCCAGAGGAGGCAGAAGAACTGGGTCAACCTATTACGTTAGAGGAACTCAAATCAGTGTTAAAAACAGCTAAGAAAGGGAAAGAACCGGGGTTGGATGGAATTCCATCAGAACTTTTACTACAGTACTTTGACACAGTAGGACCTATCATTTTACAAACTTTAACCTCAGCCATAGAGAGGGGCACCTTTCATCAACAAACCAACACTAATTTAGGTCATACACAAAAAGGGCAAAGATCCTACGGAGTGCGCAAACTACAGGCCCATCAGCCTCATTGGGACTGATATTAAGCTTTATTCCAAAGTCTTGGCACTACGCCTAGAACTCTTCATTGAGAAGCTAGTCCACCCTGACCAATCAGGTTTTATACCAAAGCGTCAAGCTGCAGACAATATACACAGATTACTCCATGTAATAGAAGAAGCCAAAAACCTTCCAACAACGGCAGCAGTTTTGTCACTGGACGCGGAAAAGGCTTTTGACCGCCTAGAGTGGAACTACTTGTGGCAAGTAATGGAGAGGCTTGATTTGGGAGCCAACCAATGGCCTGCATTCACAGCCATTCCCCATCGCGCGGGGCTCGAGACAGGGATGCTCGCTATCTCCCAAGCTATTTGTGATCTCTCTTGAACCGTTAGCCCAGGCCATAAGGGTAAAATAAAATATGTAATGTTAAATCAGGTTAAATCTAATAACAACTCAATATCACTATTTACAGATGATATTTTGCTGTACATATCTGACCTTGAGGACGCTGTTCCAAAAATTCTTAAGATCTTTAACGAATTTGGCTCAATCTCCGGTTATAAAATCAATTGGAATAAGTCTAATTTTCTGTTGAGCAACAGACAGGTGACATCAGCTATTAGTGATACAATACCAACCCAAAGCAACATTACATATTTGGGCATCACCATTCACGCATCGCTACAGCGAGTTGTCCAGGACAACTATGAAACTATACTAAGTAGTGTTCAAAGAGATCTATCTAGATGTTATGCTTGAGCTCTCTACAGCAAGGATTAACAAAGCCAATAGACCTATGGAAAAATGCAGCAGCACAGGTATCATTCCTAATGACCTCAACATCACAAGAATTAGAGGAGAGCGACTAGTCAAGGTGTGATTTCTTTTTTTGTTTTTGTTTATTTGCTTGTTTTTGTTTTCTTGAAATCGCAGAGGGTGGGGGGTGGGAGAGGGTTGTTGTTCTTGTTCAGTTGTATTTGTCTGTTCTGTATGTTCAAAAAAATATATAAAAATAATAAAAAGTTGATCATAAAATGTTGTTTCTGGAAAGGAAGAATGTGTTTCGGATATCTGAAATGATCATCGATCAAAACATTGTAATGACTTATTTTTTACGTTTATCTAAGCACATTTTTCAAGAGTCAATTATCAAGTAATTTTGTTTTTACTTGAGGAAAGTTTATTGAAAGTAAGAAGTACTTTAAGTTAAAGGTAACTTTTCTTACAGTACTTTTACAGGAGTAAAATATTCTCTAAATGTTGAGATGATTTGAAGTGATTCTCTCTCTGTCTGACTCTCTGGGACCAACTCATCATGGAGACTCTAGAGGAGCTGCAGCTACAACCTGGTACTCAGAAATACTCTCTGAGAGAGAATTACTCACCTGAAACCTGCAGACGGATGATGCTGATTGGGTCAGAGTTGGTGTCTCTCTTTGTACGTGTTGAACCATCGGTTTTAACTAGACACACGTATGTTCCAGTGTCGTTGATGTTCACATTCTTCAGAGTTAAAGACACGTCTCCGTCCTTCAGATCTCTGTCCACCAGCTCCACCCTGTCCTTAAAGGATGGATGCTGGTCGTCTGTATCCAAGTGTCCATCGCTGTATAAGAGGACGATATCTGGCTCCAGGTCAGGTCTGGTCCACTTTACAACTCTGATGGAGGAATCAGCAGTCTGACATGGCAGAGTGACATTCTGTCCAGGCACTCTTACCACATTCACATCTGAAAAACAATAATAAACAATAGTAATCAATAAAAGTCATGGTATTTCTAAAGACCTCCATCAGGTGTAACACTGCAAAAGGTATGTTAATTAACAGAGATATCACAGGACTTTATTACCACAAGGTCAACAGTTGTTGATACATGAAGCTAATCAATTTCTAATCAATAGTTCAGGTCTTAACATCTCCTTAGATTTGAACAGCAGGGCCCCATTTCAGGAAGGAAACAAACTCTGAGTCTAACCCTGATCTCTGAGTTGATTTACCCTGAGATGGGAAACTCTGAGTTTTCAGTTCCAGAACAGCTGATATGAGTTGGTTCAATAAACTCAGAGTTAAGCGCGTGCACCACCACGATAAAAAGGCAGCATGAATGGAGCCATGATACTACGATTCACCATGGTAACAACCACAAACAAACGGGTCGGCGGAAATTCTCATGCACACATACAGCGAGTTAAAAAAACAACACAGCGGCTGCTGCAAAAAAGAGAGAATTTGCGTGGAAAAAAATTGCTGCTAGAGTAAATGCGTATATTCCAATATGGTGTATATCATATTAATCATAAGTATAGCCTAATATTACTGGTGAAATGGTATTGAACCTATAATCTATTTCATTTAGGTGCAATCCTGCAGGCGACAAAGTCCTAGGCCTACTAATCCAACTGAGGCTTCGCACCATCATTAACAGAATTATAATTCATAATCTTTTATTTCAAAGGGTTTACATCATTCACCTGCAATACTGAGGAGCTCCTTTTTAATGGCTCTCACTGGTTTGTGTCCAGGGAACACTAGAGGGAGGAGACTGAGAGAAGAAATCCTGCTCCCGACCAGGTTAGGTTCACAGGCTCAGTTACCATAGTAACTGACTCTGAGGTTAAGTTACCATAGTAACAGACTCTGAGGTGAAGTTACCATAGTAACTGACTCTGAGGTTAAGTTACCTCTCTTTCTGAAACAGAAAACCCAGAGTTTCCCTCATCTCAGGGTTAACAAACTCAGAGTTTTCACTAAACCTGCTTTCTGAAATAGTGTCCTGCTGTAGGAAATGTGTTGCTGCTCTCATAGATATAAAACTGTTATATGTGTGTGTGACTGCAGCACCACGGTGAACATCTGTTTCCTATAGTTTAAATCCACCAATCACAACACAGCACGTCACAGGAAAGCTGTTTTAACATTAAGTAGCTATACTGGATATATATATATATATATATATATATTGCAGATATCCATATTTCAATTCTTCTTAGTCAAAAAGAACATATCATCATTCTTCCGAGGACAAATGACGTCACTTTTGTTATTCATGGCTTTCAATTTCAGATCTCCAAAAAAAAATCTGATATCAAGAAATGATTTGTAGATTTCTGTTTTTCCTTAACAACAACAACAACAACAACAACAACAACAACAACAACAACCTCACTCATCTGTATATCTGTGTATATTTAGAGTATACTGTATGTTTATATAGAGGTGTTTACATCTTTTATTATTATAACTAATTGTACTAATTCTACTAATTATATTTCTTATAATACTTTATATATATGTTTCATGTCTATTTAATGTGTATTTGTGTTATTCTGATGTGTTTACATTTGCATTTCTTTCGAGCTGTTTCCCCAGTGTGGGATTAATTGCTTTTCTTATCTTATCTACTAGTCTTTATTCTAATTGAAGTTAATTTTACATTTGTACCAGTCAAAATGTATATCAGATATTTAAAATAACATTCTGGATATCTGAAATTTAAATTATGACTAGCAACAACTAAACTGTATCTGAAATTGAAGTTCTTCCTCGTAATAATTCTGTTTTCACATTTCTAAAATGTTGTTTCTGGAGAGGAAGAATGACGTTTTAGATATCTGAAATGATCATCGATCAAAACATTGTAATTACTTATTTTTTACTTTTATCTAAGAACATTTTTCAAGTGTTAATTATCGAGTCATTTTGTTGTTACTTGAGGAAAGTTTATTGAAAGTAAGAAGTACTTTAAGTTTAAGGTAACTTTTCTTCCAGTACTTTTCCAGGAGTAAAATATTCTCTAAATGTTGAGATGATTTGAAGTGATTCTCTCTCTGTCTGACTCTCTGGGACCAACTCATCATGGAGACTCTAGAGGAGCTGCAGCTACAACCTGGTACTCAGAAATACTCTCTGAGAGAGAATTACTCACCTGGAACCTGCAGATAGATGGTTCTGATGATTCTGATTGGGTCAGTATCACCGGTTATAACTCGACAATTGTATGTTCCAGCGTCGTGTTTGTTCACATTCTTCAGAATTGAAGACACGTCTCCGTCCTTCAGATCTCTGTCCACCAGCTCCACCCTGCCCTTATAGGATGGATGCTGGTCGGTCGTATTCAAGCGTCCAGCTCTGTAATAGAGGACGATATCTGGCTTCAGGTCAGGTCTGGTCCACTCTACAGCTCTGATGGAGGAATCATCAGCCCGACATGGCAGAATGACATCATCTCCAGGCACTGTTACCACAGTCAGGTCTGAAAAACAATAATAAACAATAGTAACCAATAAAAGTCATGGTATTTCAAAAGATCTCCATCTGATGTAACACTGCAAAAGGGATGTTAATTAACAGAGATATCACAGGACTTTATTACGACGAGGTCAACAGTTGTTGTTGAGACACATAAAGCTGATCAATTTCTAATCAATAGTTCAAGTCTTATCATCTCCTTAGATTAGAACAGCTGATCTGATCTGATCTCTTCCTCAGTCAGCGTCTCTAAAGCACCACAGAACAACAGACTCCAGAGACCTGTACTACGAAGCAAGATTTGGCGTTAACAAGGTAACTTAAGGTTCAACCCAGGATTTTCTGTATCACGACAGTGGATCACTTGTTACCGGGTTCAATCGCCGTGGTAACTCATGCTGAACCTGGTCGGGAGAAGGTTATGTTGGAGATTAGAGATCAATTGTTGTAAAAGCACCGCATACTGACCAATCAATACTCGATTGATAACGGCGTCACCGTTCTTAGAAGATCAGCTGGAGCTCGGTGGAGAGAGAGAGAGAGAGAGAGAGAGAGAGAGAGAGAGACAGAGAGCAAGAGGTGCGCTCAGAAAAGTTAAAAGAATACACCACCGTTTGTTTAAATAGGGTTATTCACCGTCTCCTCTATATTTATATAGGTGGGCAAACACATTTTTGTCTCAGTGCAAGCATTGTCTTAGTCCGGCGGCGGTGCCGCTACCTTAGCTTAGCGTAATGAATGGAATCCTATGTTGCCGTTAGCATGTCGTGAGTAAAAGTGACCCAACAACAACAAAAACAAAACCTAATTACTTCTTGTGGCCTGCGTATTCACAACGAGTAAAAATAGCAATGCAGATTAAGACTAGACGATTTCCTAGGTAGATATTGACTTGGGACTATATTGGGTGGAAGCAGGCTACAGCCGAAGCACTGCTACTCGGGCAGCCCACGGGGCTCTGTGGCCGGCGCGAAGTCACCTGTTTCTGGGTTGCTGGACAACCAAAGCTCCGTGGCAGGCAGCCCGCAGGCAGCGGCCCGCCAAGCCCCACGGATCTCAGTCAGGGCAGCGGCATTTGGTTGTCCATGTGTGTGTGTGTGTGTGTGTGTGTGTGTGTGTGTGTGTGTGTGTTCATCATCTGTAAAGCACAATAGTGCCCCATTCCACCACCGGGTCAATTTTGACCCGGTGGTGGAATTGAAAAGTAGTTGAAAGTTGAAAGTAGAAGGACCAAAATTCTATGAAAGTAGTGGTCATTACTTTTACTTGTGAAGAGCATCATTGGGAACCACCCATGTTATTTTTGGTTAATGTGGTTGAAAGAAACCCATATTTCTGATAAAACTTTGAAAATGGGTCAAATTTGACCCGAAGACAACACAAGGTTTAAGGTAACTTTTCTTACAGTACTTTTCCAGGAGTAAAATATTCTCTAAATGTTAAGATGATTTGAAGTGATTCTCTCTCTGTCTGACTCTCTGGGACCAACTCATCATGGAGACTCTAGAGGAGCTGCAGCTACAACCTGGTACTCAGAAATACTCTCTGAGAGAGACTACCTCACCTGGCTCTGTAACCTGCAGACGGACGGTTCTGATGACTCTAATTAGGTCAGTATCACCGGTTTTAACTCCACACTTGTATATTCCAGTATAGTTGCTCTTCACATTCTTCAGAATTAAAGACACGTCTCCGTCCTTCAGATCTCTGTCCACCAGCTCCACCCTGTCCTTAAAGGATGGATTCTGGTCGTATTTATTCAAGTGTCCATCTCTGTATAAGAGGACGATATCTGGCTTCAGGTCAGGTCTGCTCCACTTTACAGCTTTGATGGAGGAATCATCAGCCTGACATGGCAGAATGACATCATGTCCAGGCACTGTTTCCACAATCAGGTCTGAAAAACAATAATAAACAATAGTAATCAATAAAAGTCATGGTATTTCAAAAGACCTCCATCAGGTGTAACACTGCAGAAGGGATGTTAATTAACAGAGATATCACAGGACTTTATTACCACGAGGTCAACAGTTGTTGTTGAGACACATGAAGAACCTCCTCACTGAGATAGGTGTTGACATGATTCATCAATAGTTCAGGTCTAATCCTTCAGTAAATGTCATTAAAAGGTCACTGTTTAATATTAGATCTGATCTCTTTCATAGTCAGTGTCTCTCACCCCTAAAGACCATTTTAATCTACACCGTGGCTACGTACGGAGGTATGTGGAGATACAAAACCTGACGTCACCTCACAAAAAATGTAACTACACGTTACGGGACTCGGCCGTGGCTTGGTAGCGTTGCATTTCCCCTGATTCATTTCCTGGTTCTCCTTCTCCGTAAACAACATGAAATCAAGGAGAGGGTTAACTTCTCCTGCTACACATTTCAAACCATGGTCAGAAAGAACAGGGGAGACACTGTGCTTCTCTCACTATGACTCTAAGGGCCCTGTCTTGTCGGTACTCACTCCTAAAATAATCCCCATCATTCTCTCTACAACACACACACGCACGCACGCATGCACGCACGCATGCACGCACACACACACACACACACACACACACACTATTGAGCATAATATGGCTGCTTTAAAGCAGTCATATTATGCTCATTTTCAGGTTCATAATTGTATTTTAAGGTTGTACCAGAACATGGTTACATGGTTTAATTTTCTAAAAACACCATATTGTTGTTGTACTGCACCGCTCTCTCTCACTGCTGCAGATCCTCTTTTCACCTGAGGTGTGTCTCAAATCGCGCACTTCTGTACTTATACTAGCTATTTGAGTACACTCAATCTGTCACTCGTCGAAGTGTGGTAAATGCAGTGCACTACAAGTACCCGGATGGTGCACTCATAACGGTCAAAAAGTTGAGTGTGGATCGATGGACACTTTCCACCCTCAACGGTCGCCATCTTGGCTACGTAGCGGAAGGGGCGGAGCTAACAAAAGGTGAAAAACTTTTGATAATGGCGGCCGAATACGCGACAGCGAGACCCACGGAGTATTACAAATGTAAGTTGAACATTAGTTTTTTGCTATACTTGTATAACATATAAGCCACCTGTTTATGTATATTTGGTTAATTTTGGAGTCGGTGATGATTTTTGTACCGCGAATTATAACGTTAATTTGTACCGTAATTTGATGTGCTATCAAGCTAGCTTTAGCTAACCTTAGCTAGCTAACAGCGGCACAGTTTAACCAAAGAAGTTACGGGTACGTCTATACTCTTTGGTTTAACCACTGGCAAATAAGTTATAACCTAGCTAATGTTACATGTGTTGTGGTATACGGTTGTTTGTTGTGTTAAACTATCGTCCTCACTGTAGACGATTTTAGCGTTAGCTGTGTGATCTTGTAGATATACATTAAGCTGCGAGCGTTAGTAGTAATGTTACAGTACGTTAATGTATGCTATGTTATAACGTATTAACAGTGCTGTTTGTGTCCTGACTTATATAATCGTTAGGGACACAGACGTGGCCGTCAATGCTGCCAACTTGAGGGAAGTCCTCCTCTGCTGGAAGGCCAACGACCTGGGGGAGGAGAGAGAGGATTTCCCTGCTGGTCTGGTGGACAGCACGGTGCACAGTGGCCCGGGGCATAGCAAAGGCTCTGGCTAAACCACGATAACAGGTACCGCTGGCGAGCCAAAAGAGGAAGACAAGGGCCTCGATGACGGGTCCCCAGCCATGGTCACACGCCGTGCCGAGGATGTACCGTTAAAGGATCCCCCTGGAGAGTCTGAAGTCCACCATCAGATCACTTTCCCCATCAAAGTACAGGGCCAGCAATGAATAGAACAATGGGATATATTTAAATGTCTATTGGGTTGCCTCTGCTTTCACTCTTGTATTGTCACTGTAATTAATAGCTATTGCAATAAACACCCTTATATAAACATATAATATGACTATTTTCTATGTATGTTCTTTATGTCAGTTGGACACCATTTAAATTGCTCAGATTTTGCTAAAATAACTAAAAATGGCCATTTTGGGTTGTTTTTTTACAATGAATTAAGAGCAAAAGTATGAATATCATCATACCGGTAAGTCTACGGTTGCATCAAACAGAGGGCAAAAACAAGCAACAATAACAACAATCACATTCATTTTGATGAACAAAGCAGAAATGTGTTTTTCACGAGTGACAACAGTGTTGGGAATGCTCTGCCTTGGTGCAATTCACAATTTCACAGAAGAAGAAGAAGGACTGAGATGTTGTGATGTCATTTCCTGTAAGTACATAAGGCAGTGCGCGATTTGAGACAACACTACCCCGTCAAATTTTACGCACTATGCAAGTAAGTACGTAGTGTACGAAGTGCACTTCCGTTAGTACACTAACGGAAGTGCGCGATTTGAGACACACTACTGGTCTCTGTTTTAGCTACAGAGTGAGACCTCTTTTCTTCTTCTTCTTCTGTACTATCTTTGATTGCACTGCACATGCCCAGTAGCTCAGATGTAGATCATGTCAGCTAGCTAGCTCCATAGACAGTAAAAGAAAGGCTGTTTCTGGCATGCTAGCGTTAGCCATAGTTTTAGCATGCTAACGCTACGAGCTAATGGTTGCGGTTAGCCTGCTCGTTTCGGCTTGTGACGTCACAAGCCGTGCAGATTTTGACCAGCTCACCCAGAGACTGAAGGCAGGACACATTCAGAAACCGTATCTCACTCTAAACAGCATGGATGGATTTTTTTCAAAGTTTGTATGTGTGTGGAAGCACCAGAGACACAAAATAACTCCCCAAATCCCAGAAAAAGTGATTTTTTTCATAATATGGGCACTTTAAAGAGATCATTGCACAAGTATAAACTTCACTTACATAGCTATGGAGAAAGCTCTGCGTGGAGCCTCTGCAGAATCATAAATCAGCCTTAAAGGCACAATATGTAACATTTCTGCATTAACATGTCTAAAAACGGGGCGACCTCTAGCTCACCCAGTAAGAGCGTGTGCCCCATGTTGGCTGAGGCCTTTGCAGCGGTCTGGGTTCGAATCCGACCTGCGGCCCTTTGCTGCGTGTCATCCCCCATCTCTCTCCCACCTTTCCTGTCTATCCACTGTCACTCTGAAATAAAGGGAAAGGCCCCCAAAAAATATCTAAAAATGAATATACCTATGTTATATATTTTGTTTGAGTTGTGTACTTACACTATCCTGAATGATGACAGGCTCAGCTCAGTTGTAGCCTAAAGTCAACAGCCTATCTACTTCGGTAAAGTTAGACAGAAATTGGCAGATTCGCGTGTTTGCGGTTCAATAGATCTTAAAAGAAATGTGTTACTTACACAATAGGCAGCTCTATCTAACCGTAGTAAGGTAGACAACAAGCTACAACCCGGTTTTTATCCAGAAGAACCGTCTACATATGTGGATAAATACAATGCATCCCTGTGAGCGTTCTGCTTTCAGCTGAGCGTCTAGGGACCGTCTACAAAGTGCAAAACCGAAAGTGGATACAAAAAAAAAAATTCAACAGCTTCACTGTTATTGAGCCTAGTGCTTCCAAATTCACTCCACACATCTAGGGCCCCCGTCTGAACATACTACACCCGCCACTTTTTGAAGATCTGGTACAGCCTATTTTTAATGATTTTTTATTGTTAAAAAATTCAATACCGTCAATGCTATTGAGTCTAGCTCTTCGAAAATCTCTACACACATCTAGGGCCTCCCTATCAACATACTACACCCGCCAGTTTTTGAAAATCTGGCTGAGCCTATTTTGAATGATTTTTTTATTGTTACAAAATTCAATACCGTCGATGTTATTGAGTCTAGGTCTTCCAGAATCACTCCACACATCTAGGGTCTCCCTATCAACATACTACACCCACACATTTTTGGATAGCTGGCTCAGCCTATTTATAATATATTTATATTGGAAAAAAATTATGTTATGTTATGTTATTGATTCTAGTTGCTGGTGACTAAACACTGATTATATATATGTATATTGAAGCGATACTGTCGTTAAAAACCTGCTGATCGCTGTCCGATTCTGTGAATGAATGCCCGCATTGCATTGTGGGATATCGGCTTTGAATGCGTCTAGCTCGGATCATATCGTAATGTTCTGTATTACAGTATACTGTAATATTTCACTGGTAATAAGACCAAAATAATATTATTAAAATAAAAAATGTATACTATGATAACATCTAGGCTTAAATAAATGTTGATAGATCTAGCGTTATAGTTTAAAAAATATAAATAAACAAACAAGCAATCCAGCTTCCCTGGCCGGAATAGACCGAAATAATAACATTAAAAGAAATACATATAAACCATGATAATATCTGGTGAATAATGTTGATTAAAACAGCTGTTATTGGGCTAAAAATACCAGTAATAAAACTGTCACAGATTTCGAGTTAAGGGGGCATGTTCTTTCTTTCGTTGATATCTGACGGTGAGGGATTAACATGAATGTCTATCTGACGGACCCCCTCGTCGAAAAATAACGCGACGGGTACCCCCCTGACGTTGAAAATTAACGCCAGGGTTCCTTGACCATGCGTCACACATTTGACGAGTAGGGAGTGAAACTGTGTTTACCATTAGGCCTTAAACACTCTTGATATTTATATTTTTTTTAATTGCATGAACTACTAAATTATTTAGTATATTTTTTGTTATATTTTCTGTTTTTTTACTCTTTCATATTTTGTGTACCTCCTAACCCCTGGTATATATGTATTTTTGAATTTGTCATTGTACTTGATTTGCAATAAAGATTAAAAAGAAAAAAGAAAGCGCCACACACATGCCTGGTGAGGTTATATTAATTCAGCCAATAACAACACTGCACAGACCAATACATGTCACACCCTCCCTCCCTGGCTTTCATCCTCCTGCTCCCCTCCTCCTTCCTAGAGTCTATGGTCCCTCCCTTCCTCTCTCTCTAGTTTATGGTCGCTCCCTTCCTCTCGCTCTCCCCTCCTCCTCCCTACAGTCTATGGTCGCTCCCTTCCTCTCTCTCTCTCTCTCTCTCTCTCTCTCTCTCTCTCTCTCTCTCTCTCTCTCGCCTCCTCCACCCTACAGTCTAGGTCCCTCCCTCCCTCCCTCTCTCTCTCTCTCTCTCTCTCTCTCTCTCTCTCTCTCTCTCTCCCCTCCTCCTTCCTACAGTCTATGGTCGCTCCTTTCCTCTCTCTCACTCTCTCGCCTCCTCTTTCCTACAGTCTAGGTCCCTCCTTTCCTCTCTCTCTCCCCTCCTCCTCCCTACAGTTTTCAGTCCCTCATGCTCTCTCTCTCTCCATATTTCGGCAACAAGCCAAAGTCAAAACTGCGCAGTTGGTCAAACAGTCTGAAACAGCACGATCACTCTACTATATTTATAGTTACTGACAAAAGTTGAACACAAACCCATTACTGTGTAATGAATTACAATTAAATGTTCACTATTCATACTTAAATACAAATACACACAAGCCTAAATTTGAGAATTATTTTTAGTCAAACATTTACTTACAAAAAACTGAACTTGACTGTAAATTAAACAGATGATCATAATGATAATACTTTATATCGTTTTAAACACATTCACATTCCTTGCAACAAGATGACATCATTGTATATTCAAAAACTTTTAAAGTCTACATGAGTCTTGTCACAATCAAATCTGATATTTACCAGAAGCTGCTTCAGACAGAAGGAACAACAGGAGTATTAATGGAGCCATGAGGTCTGAGAGAGAGGTGACCTGCTGTCATCTCTGTATCCCGACACTGTTCTCTCTGGCAGTAGATATTTAGATAGTTTCCTCGATGCTAGGACTAGGGAGCTGTTGGTGGCTGTGATCTGTAATTGAGTCTTGATGTGTCGAAAATTTCCCCGACACTGCACTAGGAAGGGGTTGGTTGGTAGGCAGTCTGGTTGCATTTGCACGAGAGGGTGGGACTTACAGCAGGGGTTACAGGAGGACATCTGAATCTGAAGGAGAAAAACTTTAGGACTGACATGGCACTCTGAAGCCTGGAATACATTTTATAAGAGCAGAAACAGAAGGTTAACTCATTAACATAAGATGGTTATTAGAAATAACTTCACATACATATGATATGAAATCAGGCTTTTAAGAAAATATACACATTACTACTTGTTATTTACCTCATTGGTTTAAACGGGGTTGATAAATAGAAAGACTGTCATCCCTGCAAAGGGTCTGATAAGAGAGACTACTGTTGGCTCCACCTCCCCCTCCTTGTGAACAGATCTGAAGGTCTCCCTGGTCCACGCTGCCCTCTGCTGGACTCAGAGTGTCTCTAACTGTTCACCTCCAGCTCTTTCAACCAGCTGTCTAGGACCAATCTGTTTGGTTAGATGTCTGCCTGTCTGCTGTGAATACCCGTCACTGCTGGACATAGACCCCAGTTTGATTAAGTAATAGTAACTCAACAACTGTGTTATATCTCAATGGAAGAATCTTGGTCTCATGTTCAATTAAACCCTCTTTTTTCATCACATTAAAGACATTTCAGCATGATCTCCTTCTTTCATCCAGCTCATGCAGAGACCACTCGGTTAGAACCCTTTTGTCGTCTTTTTCAACATGCAGGGCAGCATTAGGATTGGATGACAAAACTACTTGGTTAGGTGATTAGATTGTGATTTGGGTTTAATTAAGTAGGCCTACATCTGTGGTTGTTTCGAACGTGACGTTAGTGAAGTAGGTTACGTTCGTAACTAAACTTACAATAAGTTAATGTTGACCTTTGGTTTTACACAGTACACAAACAGTGGACTCCTGGGTGAGAGTCTTGTGTTTGTTTATCCATCCCAGGTTCCCAGGAAGTGCGCCGGGCATTGAAGCAAATTTGACATAGAGGCCAAATGGTGGAAATACCAAGAATCCCAAGGGTTAGCTAATCAGAGGCAGAGTAAGGTGGGATATGCCTTCGCCATCCTAGAAAAACACAACTGGTTAACGTTAATGGACCTCTAAGTAAACTGCCTCTGAGACTGACAGGGAGGCCAGTTTTATGACAGGGAATACACCACAGAGAGGGTTCTCTTTCTGGGTTTGGCTCCTTGCAGCCTGGGTCTGAGTCAGCTGTACAGCTAACTAGCTCAGATAAAAAAATATATATATATTTTTATATATATATATATATATATTATTTCTTGAAGCTGCAATTTCATATGGATCTTTGTAGTTTTGCCTATTTAAAGCTAATGTACTTGCACCTTAATTGGAAGTCGCTTTGGATAAATCGTCAACTAAATGACATGTAATGTAGCTAACAGCCACTGACTACAGTTAGCAGCATTTAATGGGGACATTAGCAATAAGTAACCTAAAGCTAATGTTATCTGTCCAAAAATCGTAAATCATATCGGTACTGTATTCAATGTCGTCAATCAAGTCTTATAACATTCATAACATCTTCATGAAAAGTCCAAATAGTCTCACTTTACCTGAGGTCAAGGAAAAATGTTAATGAAAAAATGAAAATGCTCTCCTGACAGCCAATAATCAAAACCAAGTTTGATAATTAGGCCCGCTATGACATTTTTTATGTTGTCTTGGTTAATGTGAAGTTGTCATAGCAGAAGTTGTCATAGCAAAGACAGGCAGCTCAGGTGGTAGAGTGATCATCTACAAGCTGGAAGGTCAGAGGCCCCTGCAGGTTACATGTCCAATTGTCCTTGGGCAAGACATCAGTGTGTGAATGTGTGTGTGTGTGTGTGTGAATAGTGTGTTAGGCTCTTTGTGTAGTCATTAAGATTAAATAAAGCACTATAGAAATGCAGTCCATTTACAGTAACATCTCCATAATGCTAATGTTGCATTACGAGTGTCATAATTTACTAAATGACATTCAAGTCCAAAGACATGCAGGTTCAGTAGACTCTCAAAGGTGTGGATGTATTTATCTGCATATGTCCTGTGGCTGTCCAGCTGTGCCATAGGCTCGTGAGACCGTCCTGATCTCACGAGCTCCAGTTTTCCACTCGCAGATCAGTCTGGCATCTTGAGACAGAGAAAATTTGGAGCCGTTCGCCAAACGACCGACCAATCAGCAGGTTTAAGTGTGACGCAACGAGAAGCGACTGTTCAGTCTAAACAACGTGGCGGCTTCCACGGATGAGATGAGCGTAGCTATCGCGCAAGTTTTATCCGAATTAGCAAGTATTCCTTCATTGAAAGAAGAGCAAAAAAAATGGCAATGGAGGCTTTTCTCGGAGGAAATGATGTTTTTGCTCTTCTCCCGACTGGTTTCGGCAAGAGTTTGATATATCGTTGATCTGATTGGTTGATTTGGCCCGTCCATCACCAACATAGGTGGTGATAGACAGATGATTTATCCAATCAGATAACCAGTATTTTCGCCCTTTCCCAAAAGTTCTCCAACGGAAAGTTCCCAGATGGATATGCTGAGCAAATCCATCTGGCGGAGTCAGGTTAGCTGGGCCCCACTCCTCACCCAATAAGCTAGATCATTGATCTTTAACAGGGGGTTGGTGACCCCTAGGGGGTCCTCAGAGTCATTGCAGGGGGGCCACCAAATTATTGTTTAATACCCTTTTTGAAAGTTCCTTCCCCCAAAATTAAAATAGGCCCCAAAAATACACTAACATGAATCCAACATATTATTGGAAAAGATAAATCGGCCCATTCGTAAAAAAAACAACAGCTGATATAGGATAACTGTAGCCACTATGGTAGCCATCACTATGGTAGCCATCCACAGATACAGTTCAGCTAATGGATTCACTGTGCCTTCCACATGTATGTTTGACATTAAAACATGATGATATATGAATATGTAAATAGTAGCTTAGTATTGCAGGGCACCATAAAAGGTTACACTACACGTTATGGTAGGCCTAGTTTAATATGCAACTCCATACTATATATGGAGTCGGGGGTCCCTACTCGTGTCTCTTTCAGGTTAGGGGTCCTTGGCCTAAAAAACGTTGAGGACCCCCCTGAGCTAGATGATACTGAGATTCTGATAACAGCTGTTATTTTGTTCATTTTGAGGTGTGCTGTTTCAAAGGCCATAAGTTTGCTTTTACCTAATATATTTCTGACATGTGAATACACAATAAAAAAAAAACATTTCCTGAAAACGTCAACAGTGACACGTGACGAGGAAGGAGGAGGGCTTTACTCGGTGTGTCTGGTTAGACCTTAATGTGCTGATCTCATATGACCAACATTTCAAATGGAGGAATCATCTCTACAGCTGCTGCTGGGTGAGTTCAACTTAATGTTTCAGGGTTTGTCAGTTGAAATAACAGGAATTAATAATTGAATTTAGAATACTGCTATTGAAAAAGGCATTTGAAAGGGCATTTCACTTCAAAATTCACTTCAAATTGAGCTGGTTGGTAAAACAATGCAAATTAGCAACCCAGTCTCACAGCAGTTTGTGAAATAGTCACGTAATTGAATGTATTAATTAGTGTACACAAACACGTTTATCTCGTTTTTTTTCGTGATGGTCAGCACGTTTTATAAACTAATGTATTTCAATGGGAAGCATCTTTGGTGATCACAGCACGATTCTTTCTGCCAGTCGGGCTGCAGCAGATAATCTGTATACAGCTTTGGTATTATTGGTATTTTTAGCCCAATAACTGCTGTTTTAATCAACATTTATTCACCAGATCTTATCATGGTTTATATGTATTTCTTTTAATGTTATTATTTTGGTCTTAATGCCAGGAAAGCTGGATTGATTTGTTGTTTATTGATATTTTTAAAACTATAACGCTACATCAACATTTATTTAGATGTTATCATGGTATTCTTTTCTTTATTTTAATAATATTATTTTGGTCTTTTACTGGTGAAATATTACAGCATGCTTTAAGACAGAAGACTACGATATGGGCCGAGCGGGGCGCATTCAAAGCCGATATCCCACAATGCAATGCAGGCATTCATATCATAGAATGTGACAGCGATCAGCGGGTCTTTAACGCCAGTATCGCTTCAATGTACATATTAATCAGTGGTTTTGTCACCAGCAACAACACACTGCTAATTAAAACATAACTTGCTTTCAAGATAAACTTTTGAGGCCGTACAAAAATCTACTCCCTCTATTGATAAAATAAGGGGGTTGTTGTTGGTGGTGCTGCCTTCTCCAGAAGGTACAGCATGGGTAGGCCAGAAGCCCGGGGTAGGGAGTGAGCAGCTCCCCGATGGCAAGTGGCGGTCCTATCCCCGAAGCTCTCCACGGGGTTGCGGCGCTGCCGAACCCGCTGACTGCTGCTGTGGAGCAGAGATGAGAGCCCAGCTGGTATCATGAATCAAGGTATCAAGGGACTACGGGCGGAAAATAGCACTTGTGCTACAACCTGGTACAATGCATCTCTCCTTGTTCTTGTACAAGGTTAATGTTACCTTGTGCATTGTCCCTGTTTAAATAAAATAAAATAAATGTCCTGTATATTTGTCCCAAAAAGCGACTCCGAGAGAGGGCGGTAGAATACATGGAGTACAGACAGGGCGACAGTTGTTGGTGTCCCACCTGAGGTGCCCATAGACCGGCTGCTTATCCATGAATAAATGTATAAATAAATGCTTTAAATATATTTTTTAAATTTTTGTCCCCCTACATTTATTTATGACATGACAAACATGATTGGTTAAATCGGAGAGCCAGACAAAAGCAAATAATCCCGACCCCTAGTGAATCTTCCTCCCTGTGTGATACAGAACAAAAAAATTATGGAACCCACGCAACTTCTAGGCAAGAACCGCGTCCATGCTTAGGCAAGATAACGGAACCTGATTGGTTCAGGTCCTGTGCCCTGTCCAATCGGCTATCCTAACCTTATCTACTCAAGGTCAATGCCTAACCCCGACCAATCGAGCTGCTTCGTAGGGCGGGTCTTTCCTAGAAGTTACATGGGATCCATAATAACGCATGAAAACCAGCTCTAGTCAGCATAATGGTGACAACTAGCAGTCCACTGGCAGAACTGCTGCAGGATGTAAAATGCCCTTATTAGGCCTACAACCAGTAGATCTGACCAGGGATCAGTCCTCTCTTATCGCTATTTGTTTACTGTCAATAAATTTGTGTATTTTTTAGCTAAATTCAACATAACATGATGATGACATCAGTTGAAATGGACAGTGTGAAAGAGAGAGAGAGAGAGAGAGAGAGAGAGAGAGAGAGAGAGAGAGAGAGAGAGAGAGAGTTTGTACGGGAATATGAAACCAGATTTCTCTGCCATTTAAACATCATAACCCGAATATGATCAAAACAGAATAAGCCTAATAGTCAGAATATTCATTACACACATGATTCAAACAACATGCTAGCTCCGTCCATAGCAACCAGCCGTTTATTGCAGAGTCATAAAAAGTTGTAGGTGGACAAAAATGTAGAAATACATTTAAAGCATTCATTTATTTATTCTTTATGTATTATTTTATTTATTTATGCATTTATTTATTGAGACTTAAGTCATGTTCCGTCCTCCATAGTTTTGAATTTTAACTTTGAAACTCTTTTTATAGTTCCTCTACTACATAATGGATTCATTAAAACTACTTTAACAATTCCTGTTTTAATGTACAATTAAATATTATATTAATAAATGCTCCATAATTTACTGCTGTCATGTCTGAGAATAAAATGAAAAACATTGACTGCGTACTTTAATATTTTTTAATCTAATATCAATGCGTGGCTGTTTTTCTGTGTTGATGTCTTGTTCCACGTTAAAGCTCAAACTAACCTGAGGTTGATTTCTCTTCAGTTGTGACTTCACTGCTGATCAACACAACAAACCAAGGTCAGTAAACTCCTTCTGTCACATCTGATAGACAGGACAATGTTTGAGGAGGAGAGTTTATGAATACATTAAAACACTGAATGCAGTTTTGATAGCCGCAGAGCGCACAGAATGGAGAGCGAAGATCAAATTGAAGATACAATTTTAAAATAATTCAAAGACGTTTGAAATTATACACCGGCTACTAGAAAATTTTATATAGAAAATATTGCCACTGTTCATCACACCCCCAACCGGCACCATCAGACACCACCCACCAAG
>NC_050189.1:21197099-21274599 GCF_008315115.2 Sander lucioperca
GAGACATGTAGGGGTGCCCCTGTGCTCGATAGAAAAAATATTCCGTCTCCCACTTTCACTGAAATTGCCTGAGTTCGTCACCAACCTTTCTCTTCACGGCACGTTTTGAGAGAGACATGACTGGAACTGGGTGATGGCAGATATTTTTCATCACTCCGGAACACGTTTCAACCAAGTGACTAACGTTGATACTTCCCCAGGTACTTCACAGTTGGCTAGCTTGACAACCGTTGACAACAAACGCCGCAGTCACGAGACTAGCTATGGTAGCCCGTAAGTGATAAAAAAATAAAATAAAAGCGTGGTAAGCGGCACACGCAAAGACTCAGCAAAAAGGTGCGTTTCAGGACAACGCCGGGCTGCACTGAAACTAAACTTTGATGTCGAGTAGGGGGGCCACAAAATATCATCCCGCGGGCCTCAGTTGGCCCCCGGGCCGCGAGTTTGAGACCCATGCCCTACAGCTTCGGAATAGATATTTGGCAACACTGTGTAAAAACTCGCTCGGACAGTCGGCCGTTTCCTCTTTCTCTGTTCCTCCGACAATGCTTTCTGTTTCTTTTTTGCCGGTTCAGCCATGACGATAGTGTGAAAAACTCCATCGCTACCTTGTTCTTACAGCTAGCCGGTTCCTATATGTGTGCAATGGCGTAAAGCAATTTGTTACTCGCGAGACCTGATATCACGCGATACTTCCTGACGCCAAAAGTTGCAAGGGTGGTTTTCTGCTCACAGGCGCTACGGGGAAGCAAGATGACCACCATTCAACCCGAAAGTAGTCATATAACCATTCCAATGACTCCGAAGCTGTTCAGTTAAGGTAAATTAAGCTAAAAAAACTGCATTGTTCCCCTTTAAGGGAAATGTACGTGCGTGTATATACGAGGGTACACCTGCATGTGTTTGTATTTGGGCGTGATAAGTGTATTGCACATCGATGTTATTTTATTTATATATATATATTTTTTTATTTATTTGATTGGGACAGTGCATGTTAATGAACAAACTTGGAATACATGCATGTAAACATGCCGGATTGTAGCCAAGGGCTAATTTCCATCCGTAGTCCCACGGGCTAAGATTACACAGGTCACAAAACATTGCATAATAAAATTGACATCTACAGTAAGTACATCGTTTATCAATAAATTAACAAAAGCCCTATATACAATATTCACATAAGTCTTAAAAATTCATTCAACTTTAAGAATCCATATACACATTACAGAATAAAGAAATTCAGAAAAAGATACAACATACCCATTAATGTGTGCAACTTTGATTTGCCCATAGCCATTTTTTCAACTGAACTTTAAACGAGCTATATGTAGGGCATTCTCTCAATGTTAGAGGAAGACTATTCCACAGGTTCCCACCTCGGACAGACAGAACCGTCTGACCGAAGGTGGTACGCCTGTGGGGTATTATCAGGTCTCCTGTAGTAGAGGCTCGAGTGGTCCTCCCAGACATATATTCTTGCTATAAAGCATATCACAGAAAGACATGAGTATGACAACAATAACTGCTGTAAGAGATGTTTAAATCTGGACTACATGACCAGAAACTATGAAGATATTTCTGTGACAAAACACCTCAATTCATACATATTGATTTTACCCTCAGAGTTGTCTTCATTTCCACAGAAGGAAGAGTTGTGGTGGTGAGGAAGAGACACTGTCTGTCTGTGTCCAAAGTGTCATCCCTTCATACTGGGACCAGTCTGGTTCACCTGCTGGGCGGCATACACCCAGTCACAGCTGCACTGTAGGAAGTAAGATACATTTTATTATGCAGCAGATTCGGAGGTCAACATTTCAATGGCATGGTGGTTCAGTGGTTGGCACTCACCGGTCCGGGCAGGGCCTTTCTGTGTAGAGTTTGCATGTTCTCCCCATGTTTGCGTGGGTTTCCTCCCACCATAAAGACATGCATGCTAGGTTATTAGGACTACACGTGAAAATTAGCGAAACACTGGCGCATTTGTCCTGATAAAATAAAATAAATTAAAAAATAAATATGACAGCTTTGGTGTTGGTAGAAAAGAATAAACAGACTCGTCTTTGGCGAGCAAATCCCCTTATTTTGACGATCAGATAAACTGAATTTGGTTCAGTTCAAAATATTGCTATCATAGACACTTTGAATATTAAATTGTCAATTGCAAAATCCATATTTAAATTAAATGACAAAACGTCAAATTAAATTGACAATTGCAAAATGTTTTGCAATTTGAACAAAGAGGCCAAAAGCCCAAAGCAATATGAAAAGCAATTGATTCTGCTTTCATTAAATTTTTTTTATATAAAAATATATAAACTGAATTGAGGATTGCATTGAAACTTTGCAAATTAAATTGGCAATTGCAAAATACATTGCCATTTGAATGAAGAGGCCAAAAAACATCCATAGCAGGTTGAGCAAATCCACTTACTATGACGATCAGATAAACTGATGAATTTGGCTCAGTGCAAAATATTGTTGTCATAGACACTTAACTTGTGTTGTGTACTTTTTCCCTCTTATTTTTAATGTTTGGTACTAAATAACGAATACCAAAGTCAGTTTAAGACAAAACAAAGTACATTTGTGAAGCCTTTAACAAGTCTTAATGATTGTTTTGTTTCTTCCATTTGAATAAAGTTTTATGGGAAGTTTCACTTGAAAGTAAGATCCATCTGAAGAGGAAATGTGAACGTGTGATGGAAGGAAGTGATCAAACAGGAAGTGGAACCATACTCAACAGGATCTACGTTGAGCTCTACATCTCAGAGGGACAGAGCGAGGAGGTCAATACCCAACATGAGGTGAGGCAGCTTGAGACAATGTCCAAGATGGAGGCCCGCCATGACTCTCCAATCAAGTGCCGCGACATCTTTGAAGCCTTACCTGGACAACCGAAACACATCAGAGTCGTTCTGACGATCGGCGTCGCTGGCATTGGAAAAACTTTCTCGGTGCAGAAGTTCTGTCTGGACTGGGCCGAGGGTTTGGAAAACCAAGATATCAGTCTGGTGATACCGCTTTCGTTCAGGGAGCTAAACTTGATCAAAGATGTGCAGTACAGTCTTCTCGAGCTGCTTTGTGTTTTCCATCCAACGTTACAGAAGCTCACAGCAGAGCAGTTTGCTAGCTGTAAAGTTCTCTTCATCTTTGACGGCCTGGATGAAAGCAGAATTTTACTGGATTTCAACAACAATGAGAATATGTCTGACATCACACAGAAGTCATCGATCAACGTGCTGTTGACAAACCTCATCGAGGGGAAGCTGCTTCCCTCGGCTCTCGTCTGGATAACTTCCCGACCTGCAGCAGCCAATCAGATCCCTGCTGCGTGTGTCGACAGGGTAACAGAAGTACGAGGCTTCACTGACGCCCAGAAGGAGGAGTATTTTAGAAAGCGAGTCCGTGATGAAGAGCTGTCCAGCAGAATCATCTCCCACATCAAGACATCCAGGAGCCTCGACATCATGTGTCTGATCCCAGTCTTCTGCTGGATCACTGCTACAGTTCTGTACCACATGTTGACTACAGATCAGAGAGGAGAGCTGCCCAAGACCCTGACTGACATGTACTCACACTTCCTGCTGGTTCAGACAAAGAGGAAGAAGCACAAGTATGCTGAGGGACATGAGACGAGTCCACAGGAGCTGACGGAGGCCGACAGGGAAGTTCTTCTGAAGCTGGGGAGGCTGGCGTTTGAACAGCTGCAGAAAGGAAACATCATGTTCTACCAAGAAGACCTGGAGCAGTGTGGTCTGGATGTCACAGAGGCCTCTGTGTACTCAGGAGTTTGTACACAGATCTTTAAAAGAGAGACTGTGATCTTCAAGAAAACAGTTTACTGCTTCATTCATCTGAGCGTTCAGGAGATTCTTGCTGCGGTCTATATTTTTCATTGTCACACAAACGGGGATTACGAGACACTGGAGTCATTTCTGGGAAAAGCCTGGGGTAGGTATCGTAGCTGTGACCCATCTTTGGGAACATTCCTGAGGAAAGCCATGGATGAATCCCTGAAGAGCAAAAATGGCCACCTGGACCTGTTTGTCCGCTTCCTGCACGGCCTATCACTTGAGTCGAATCAGAGACTGTTAGGAGGCCTTTTAGGTCAGACAGAGAACAGTCCAGAAAGCATCCAGAAAGTAATCCACAATCTAAAGGAGATGAGCACCTACGACATCTCCCCCGACAGAAGCATCAACATCTTCCACTGTCTGATGGAGATGAATGACGGCTCAGTACATCAGGACATCCAAAAGTACCTGAAGTCAGAGAACAAATCAGAGACACAACTCATGGAGATCCATTGCTCAGCTCTGGCATTCATGCTGCAGATGTCAGACGAAGTTCTTGATGTAGTAGACATGAAGGCGTACAGGACGTCAGAGGAAGGACGACTTAGACTGCTCCCAGCTGTCAGGAATTGCAGAATGGCTCGGTAAGTCCAGGGTCTGTATTCACAACCTGTTACCACTCCCAGCTTGTCAAATACTGACGCTTGGTAAGTGACTCTCAGAGACAGATACTGATGCACAAAGCACCCTTATGGTCTGTATGGAACGCACCAGACAGAGCAGCCGCCATGCTGAAAAATGACGTAGTATTAAGAACGACAACGGTAGCGAGTAGTATATAAGATTGAAGATCTGCGTAAGGACACGGGTTGGGGGGGGGGTGGATGTGTCAAACAACACAGGACTTTCACTCAGGAGACAACCGTATTTAGCAAACATCTTATTCTAGGATTTCTTAGTTCTCAGTTATGAATAGGTACGTAGAACCACCAGAATGGTCTTTTAAGAGCTGCTATACACATTTTACGAAGTATTTTATACACTGTCCTTTAAGTCAGTGTTTCCCAACCTGGGGTCCGGGGACCCCTAAGGGGGGCGGCAAAGATCACAGGGGGAGCGCAAGTCTTCATCTGGTTTGAGGTTGAGGTAAAAAAAAAAAATATGTGCACATGTTAAACAAATTATGGTAATACACTAGAATATATAATTTATACAAAAGTCTATATAAAAACTATATATTTTTGTTCTCTCTTAAAATTGTAGGCAGGCTACTTAGTAGGCCAAACCTCCGGGACCTTTAACCTGGGACCCTTGCTGTCATCAGGTCAGCTGCTAGCTGCTATCATTCCCATTTTTCCTGCTGCCACAGCATCACTATTTTATGAATGAAACATGGCGGAGAAACGTGAAAGTGCTGATAACCCCTCTGTATCAAAAAAGAAAGTAAGGCTCTATCTCGAGAGTTACCTCAACTCCGGTTTCGGGGGGGGGGGGGGGCTCAGCTTTTCTTAGACATGAGTAGGGGGTGCGCCAAGGAAAAAAGGTTGGGAACCACTGCTTTAAGTCTTAGCATTAGTTTCATAATGACCACTTCACTATTAAATCTGCAGACTTTCCTGTGGTCGACTTTTTGATACTCACTGTGAAGTTTTGGCCTCGGCTCTTAAGTCCAACCCCTCCCATTTGAGAGAGCTGGACCTGAATGACAACAAGCTGCAGGATTCAGGGGTGAAGCTGCTGTCTGCTGGACTGGAGAGTCCACACTGTAGACTGAAGAGTCTCAGGTCAGTTAGCTTAATTTAAATAGTTCTGCATTTATCATGTGTAATATTTATATAAATATATATAAATTGGTCCGGTTTTCTTCAACTTGGCACCTCTAGATTTCACACACACTTGCCATTTGGTGTTTGATTTAGACCACTTAGTCCATTTATTCATGCAACGTTTTGTGTAATAACTTTTCCATTGCCCACTTACTTTCAGAAGTCAGGATTTATATATAAATATCTGTATTCCGACTGAACTAGGCTTCGCCAGTCTTGTTAGCTGCAAGCTTTATTTGTTCTGATTTCAGATTAAGTGACTGCTGGCTATCAGAGAGCTGCTGTTCTTCTCTGGCCTCAGCGCTGAAATGCAATCCCTCCCCTCTGAGAGAGCTGGACCTGAGTAACAACAAACTGCAGGATACAGGAGTGAAGCTGCTGTCTGCTGGACTGGAAAGTCCACTTTGTAGGCTGGAGACTCTCAGGTCAGACAGCCTGTATTTGGCTCTGTCCTGAAATGGACATAACAGAAAAGTTGTGAACAAACATCAAGCCTATTGTTTTGATCCACACTGACCAGCCTGTATTCTAGTTTAGCAATACCTTTACGACAGGCCGTGGTCTGTTGTGATTATATCACAGCTATGGGGCGTGGTTCAGCCCAATGCGCCCGTGTACCGATCCAGCTAATTAATGAAGTGAACTGCTTTTATAAAGGGACATCAAATATGGCAATATGACAGTTATAGTTACATATTGTATTAATAAGTAATCATGTTTACAATAAAATAAGCCCTCCTGGGCTGTTTTCCTGAACACTGAGATGCTTGCTATGGAACACAATGCAGGTATCGTTAGCCTTCACTAGCAGCTAGCAGAGACTTTAAGCACAGAATTTATTTTGCTTTACGCTAAATAAAGTCACACAATAACAAAAACAAAATAACTGATGGAGGTGGCAGTACAGCATCAACTTCCATGTTCTGCAAGGTAAAATTAAATTTTTGTCAAAGGAGTCTGGTGGCTTTGAAGAGAGCAGAAATAACATCTTCAGTTCCCCATCGTAAAGGGATGTCTGACAGCAAGGTAAAGCTCTGAAAATATTCTAAATATAGCTTAACTTAAAGGTACACTTTTAAACCAGTTCTGAGTCATGGCAGTGTGAGCAGATGAACGACTTCCCTCTGTGGCACCAGATATCAGTTTGTTACTCTTGCTATTCATTGTGCAAAGGAATTAGAAGTCACAGCCGTGACATGTAGTTATTATATCACGGATATGAATCAATCAGATAGCTTGATTTGAGCTAACCATTTTAAAGCATGGATTATTTCATAGGAATCATGAGCTGCACATTTATGACCTACACATTGTTTAGCAAAATAAATTACACTTCCTAATTCTCAACCTGTTTACAAGACTTAATTAGAGAACTTATTCCTCCACTGAAGCTGAATAATGTTCTAAATGTGTTACTTTTAGTTGGTGAGAAAAGAGTGAAAATATTCAATAAATTTAATTAAAACGTATCAAGATTTTGTTGACATACACTGTCAACCAGAGGTGGGAGTAAGCCACACACATGCAAGTCGCAAGCAAGTTTCAAATTATGGTCTGCTGTCTAGCTAATGTTTAACCAGCCAATTAATTAGCTAAAATGAGCCATGACATTAATAAAAAGTCAAGTCCTTTCGAGTCATCTGTCTCAAGTCTAAGTCAAGTCTCAAGTCTTAAACACAAGTCTAAGTCAAGTCTAAAGTCCTCAGATTTGAGTCAGACTTGTGTCAAGTTGTGCAACTCGAGTCCCCAACCTCCGCAGCCAACTAAGAAACACACAGACTGCATGTAAACATTGTTTGTTTAAATCTGGATTCTTAAGCAAGGAAATGCTTCTTTCTTCATTTAGTTTGAAGCACTGCAGCTTGACAAAGAGCAGCTGTTCTTCTCTGGCTTCGGTTCTCAAGTCCAACACGTCCCACCTGAGAGAGCTGGACCTGAGTTACAACAAGCTGCAGGATTCAGGAGTGAAGCTGCTATCTGCTGGACTGGAGAGTCAATACTGTAGCTTGGAGATTCTAAGGTCAGAAACATTTAATTTTGTGTCTTTCTTATAATTTAAACATGCAATTGTATGCATTTTTAAATCCTCCATGGCTGTGGTAAGATTATAAAATGTTGACCATTTTCTATACAACTGTTTCCTCTAACTACGTACATGTTTTGCTCTTTTTTCAGACTAAGTTTTTGCAGTTTGTCAAAAAGCACCTGTAGTTTCTTACACTCAGCTCTGCAGTCCAACCCCTCCCATCTGAGGGAGCTGGACCTGAGTGACAATAAGCTGCAGGAATCAGGAGTAAAGCTGCTGTCTGCTGGACTGGAGAGTCCACACTGGAGATTGGAGACTCTCAGGTATCCTACTTGTTCTGACAAGAACTATCACAATGTTTGTTTACAATAACTTCCGGGTAGAAAACTCCTGCGTCCTATAGGGGTGGGAAAAAATAGCGATACAGCAATATAACGCTGTCCTTCATGCAATACGAGAATCAATCATAGATTTCCCTGCTCACAGCGTGGCTACTTCATGGCTCGTCAAAGTGGCGCTCAACAAATGAATGAGGGAAACTTGAACATAAGTTAACTAGCCGAAGAGGAATAGGTTTTTTTAACAGGATGTTAGACAGCAGTTTGAGGTAAATAACAGATGCCCCAGCCACGTTCAAAGTCTGGACCCTTTTTACAGGCATTTCGTATTCATAGTTAGACGGTTATTGTGATGGATCATTAAAGGATTGTGTAGCAATATATTGATCATCGCAGAATTGCCGTATAGTGATATTATCGGTACCGAGTTACCCTTTGATTCCCTCCTCTAGCATCCCGTACCAAAATGTAACTTCGCTGAGAAACAGGGACAAGGAACGACTGGATATACTCTCATCTCATTTATCTAAAATGCATGTTTGATGCTTTCATATGTCAACCCTTTGACTAATGTATCTGTTGGGCCACAGACTAAAAAAAAATTACCACCCAAATTAGCAGTCAGTATGACCGGCGGTGACATGTTGCTGTTCCTAACGCTAGATTTGGTTCCAGATTTGGTTGCGTTTTTTTGTGATTGTTGCGGGCAAAAATCCTTGATTATGCGGCACGTTTTCTTAAAAAATGCGATGGAATATGCGGGATATTTATGCAATTTTATGCGATGAAATTGAGGGAACTTGCAGAAATTGCGGGAACTTGCAAAAACTGCGGTTTCATCATGGATTCATCGCGGGGTTTGCAGCTTTTCGATGATGTTCACGTCACGTAATTACGTCACTTCATAACGTTCCCATGGCAACAGGGGAAAATGGCTGCTCTTGTGTGAAGTAAACGCAACATTTTTCAACTTTCTGCTAAGCCATATGTGACTTTTTTGCAACGAAAATGCAGGGATTACGAAATCATGCAAGCCCCGCATATTTTGCGCGGAAATCGGCAATTTATGCGGCGAAAGTGCGGTGTATTCGAAAAAATGCGGCCCCCGCATAAATATGTGGACTTTGGCTGATTATGCATTGAATTATTCGTTTTTCTGGAGGGACTGTAGCAAAGCAACACAGCACAGAAAAAAAGCACTGCAGGGACGACACAAAGGTCGGACTTCCATGTTTAACTATCTTTAAACGGTGCAGTTACGGCTGAAAATGACATCAGAAATAAACAAATTTGCTGATTTCACATATCTCCGCAATTCAAATCAGCAGTCATTTGTCTACATGGAGGTGATGTTTTTGATAGCACGATGGCACGATGATTCGGTCTTTAGTTTTTATTTATTTATTTAGCCAAAGGTTAGGTGTTAGCTACTGAAACTTGTTGTGATTTTTGGTTTTCTTTGACCTTGTTGTACTTTCCCTACAGGGTGACTTAAACCTTGACTGCAGCTGAGAGCTTTGAAAAATGTGAGTATCAACAAAGAGCTCTCAGGCTTTTAATTAATATATGATGGAATCTGGACTCTAAAGTGTCAGATTAAATTTGATCATAGATGATGTGTTGTCACACAGACGACTAACAATGTATGCTCATAATATGTTATGGATTTTGAAAGTTATCATCTCTTAAATCATATATAAGTCCGTAAATTGTGCGCAAGGTTGTCAATGCAGGCCAGTAAAGGCTTTTTGATTCACTACGTACTGTATATTTAGGTCGGATTGCGTTCTCACCTACAGGCGCTGACACACCAACCCGATTATTGGCCGTCGGAAAGTCTGGTGAGGTCGGTGACTCGAGTCTGTTCGGTGTGTTCCGTGCCGTCGTCAGTCGGAGGAGCCGTCGGCATTCATTTGGGCCGATTTGACTTGTTGAATCGGCCAGTGGGCGGTCGGACTCAATGACCAATTACCGGAAATGACGAGCGGGATGAGCCTGACTAACGCCTCTCAAAATCTGACGAAAATCTTTTAAACTGACCTTTGTTGATCTGAAATGAAGACGACTGAAATTCAGCAACTGCACGGCCTATTTCTCACTTAAAATGTTTTCAGAAACACGTTTTGGTGAACTATCTTCGTAAAAAATTAGATCGTATTCCAAACAAGCCGCCATTACGGTCGGCTGGAGAAGCCAAACCCGCGTGACGCATTCGTCCAATCAGCTGCTGGTTTTCTACTTTTGGGCGACAATACAGATTAGCGCCGCCTGCTGTTATGAAGACTATTACGTCTTGCGCACACACAGAACGTACGCTCAAGTCGGCGTGTGTTCCGAGGCACTTTTTTGACCAACTCGGGGAGACTGATCAGTCCGACTGCCTTTTTGGTCATCGGGTTGGTGTGTCAGAGCCTTAAAGTGAACCAAACTCTAGAGCACTTGGAAGCAAACAGAGACCCCGTTATCAAGCAGCCCAGAGTTTCGTTGTTTGGTCCGCACCAGAGTTTGAATGAGCTTACACACCGCCTCAAACGGACCGGACTATCCAACGAAATGCTCCAGAGATCAGTTAAAACGGACCAAACTGCTCAGGTGTAAAAACAACCTTACAACCCATAAAGACAAGACTTTAAAGAGCAACGTAACATCCTGTTGATTTAGTTTGAACATGTTCTCTTCACATAAAAACAAATGCACTCAGTGTTTGTGACGAACAGTTCAAGTTATTTAAAGGAACATGCCGACTTATTGGGACTTTGTCTTATTCCCCGTATCCCCCAGAGTTAGATAAGTCCATACATACCCTTCTCATCTCCGTGCGTGTCGTAACTCTGTCTGACGCACCCACCGTTAGCTTAGCTTAGCACAGATCCTGGAGGTAACCGGCTCCATCTAGCCTACTGCTCCCAATAAGTGACAAAATAACACCAACATGTTCCTATTTACATGTTGTGATTTGTAGAGTCACAGCATGTACAAATAACAAGGTCACATGACACACAGCCATCTTCTAACCGTATACAAACTGGGAACTATATTCTCAGAAGGCAAAGCACTGCTACTTTTGGGCAGAGTGATTTGCTTGCAGCACCTGAGAAGCCCCGTGGTGAGGAGTCATAACTCAAATCTGTCAAGTCAACAAGTCAAACATGAAATGTAAACATATATTGGTAAAGAAAATGCCCAAAAGTCAATTTCCGGTCTACTAGGGCTGCACAAAAAATGGTTTTTTTATCGTCATCGCGAAAGACTTTTTTGTGTTAATTGAAAGAAAATATCAGTAGAAAACTACACTTAAAAATATAACATTCATTCTTTTTTTTTTCAGTGTTGCCTTTTATATTCAATTCAAGGTTAAATTTGTTCAATGAAAGAATGTTGGAAATGATTTCCTTTCATTTTTTTTAGAATCAACAAGCACGTTGTTGTATTTAAGTGGAAACTAACAACAGCAGAACTGAGTTGGTTTAGTTTGGTAGCATTGTGATATTCAACAAGGTTATGGCATATTTTCCTCATATTGTGCAGCCCTGCGGTCTACGACACTGAAAGGAAGCTTCAGATCTGCAGTTGGTCTCTTTGGCAATTCACCGTCTCACCGTGTTTGTCTCCGGCTCTCTCTGTAGGTTTGGTTTCTGCTGCTCTCTGCCTACACAACTCCCCAAAATCCTCCCATCCGACAGTTCAGAGAGAATTAGAATCTCTTCATGCACCTTTATAGTGTGTGTGTGTGTGTGTGTGTGTGTGTGCTTGTTTAACTACATTCGTGGGGTCCAAAAACCGGGAATACAGTATACTTGTGGGGTCCGGACAGCGTTGTGGGGCCAAAATGCTGGACCCGAACAAGGTTAAAGGTCTGTTTGAGGGTTACGACTTGGTTTTAGGATTAGGGTTAGAATTAGGTTATGGTTAGGGTGAGGGTAAGGGTTAAGGTTAGGCATTTAGTTGTGATGGTTAAGGTTAGGGTAAGGGGCTAGGGAATGCATTATGTCAATGACAGGTCCCCACAAAGATAGTGAAAAGCACTATGTGTGTGTGTGTGTGTGTGTGTGTGTGTGTGTGTGTGTGTGTGTGTGTGTGTGTGTGTTTGTCTCCGGCTCTCTCTGTAGGTTTGGTTTCTGCTGCTCTCTGCCTACACAACTCCCCAATATCCTCCCATCCGACAGTTCAGAGAGAATTAGAATCTCTTCATGCACCTTTATAGTGTGTGCGTGCGTGCATGCGTGTGTGTGTGTGTGTGTGTGTGTGTGTGTGTGTGTGTGTGTGTGTGTGTGTGTGTGTGTGTGTGTGTGTGTGTGAAGGATGTGGTTAGCTTAGCTGAGCATAAAGACAGGAAGCAGGTGACTCAGCTCTGATATAAACGGTTTGTCTCCTCTCCCAGAATGAGTAAATTCCACCACAAACCTCTCTGTCAGCTTCCGTCTAATGAACATGTGTTGCCCAGTTATTCCTATTTCATGCTACTTCTACTCCACTGCATCTCAGAGTCATGACGGAGCGTTAGAGCCACATCAAGGGAAAAAGATTAAGGAGGAA
The DNA here is from genome assembly GCF_008315115.2 of Sander lucioperca. NCBI lineage: Eukaryota > Metazoa > Chordata > Actinopteri > Perciformes > Percidae > Sander > Sander lucioperca. The sequence continues at coordinate 21,209,620 of NC_050189.1, forward strand.
GATTCTTTATTTATTTTGCATTTCGAGAATAAAGTCAAAATGGAGAGAATAAAGTTGAAATGTCGAGAATAAATTCGGCAACATCATAGATATGGGCTATGGGTTACATCCTTGGAGTGCCGCGCTCGCCTGAGCGCCACTCCTTCAGGATCAAACTATTTGATCAATTGTCTTATTGTGTCTTGTGATACAGCGTATCCTCTCTGTATTGTGCGTAGGTGTAACCATGGATACCCTTTTTGCATCTGTCCGTTACAAGCAAGGGGGTTAGCTTGTCCTCGGACCGCGAACCTCCTATGGCGCCATTTTGATGCTACCAAGCCATCACCCCCCGTTAGCATCCCATTGACTGCCATTCATTTTGACGTCACTTTGACAGAGAATAACTTTACATCTGAAGAGTTTAAAGACTCTATTTGTCCGTTGTTTATTTCTAAAGAAACACGACAATGTATAAAACGCTCCATTACCTTGTACCTCACGTTATGGCTCCGTAGCAGACGTTTATATAAAAATAGGCTAACGATTGGGTCATAACCACGCGACTTACTGTCTCATAGTAGAGGAATTACCGTATAGTACAGGAGAAGCTCTCAGGCAGTTTGGACTTCCATTAGCTGTTTAAGTTTAATTACTAATGTTAACTATCATTTTAGTGATCAATAATTAGCCTGTGTCTATGTTATCTCCTTACATATACCTACCGTCTCTGCTAGATTAGGAATGATTGAGATTTCTCTTGGCACAGCTACCAGAAGACTTCCAACTTTCAGACAGGTTGCTCACGTCACATCTACGTCTTCAAGCTCAGTTGGAGGCTGCTCAGTAACGCTCAGCCATCACCGGAAAAGGTCTTCTAATATCCTTCACTGGTCTCCGTCCAGAGCAACAGGATCAGTTGGTCCATTCTTATATACTGTATATGATTACAAGCTATTTCAGTTTGCAGGAATATGGCCAGCTCTTCCAAGTTTGTGTAGTTTCTCCTTCTGAACAGACTTATCACCATATAGGCGGCTGCATATATGGAAAAAAAAACACCTAACCCTACAAAGATTCTAACAAAAGGTTTCTCAGCTGTTTTTGTAGTATTAGGTGTCCTTAATAACATACTAAAAGTTTACCAAAGTTTTGACCACTAGAAAAGTGTAATTTTCAAGATGGCGTCCAAGATGGGCAGGAAGCCCTTAAAATATCCAAACTCCTTCATTATTTGACCTAGCCAAGTAATCTTGGTGTCTAACCCCATGTTTTCTGGGTCTATGAATCCATTGGACTTGTCTAACCATAGAAACCACCAACACTAGGCAAAATGATATGAGAAATATGCAATTACTTAAGGGAAATTTTATTATTAAATTGTAATTGTATTTGCCCTTATTTTTTCGCATAAATATGCTTGTAACCAATTATATATATAATTGTACTTGTAATCTGTTATTTATCATACAAATATGCTAATTAGAATATAAGGTACCAGTATTCATGGTGTAGGAGGAATACAAAGAAGTAATGGTCATTTTAAGGACCTGGCGGCCATCATTTTGAAAATGGGGCCTTTTTTGAAGTCAAACTTTGGTAAACTTTTAGTATGTTTTTAAGTACATCTGATACTACTGTAAACCACTGAAAAATCTTTTTTTAGAATTTTTTTGGGGTCAAGCCATATTTGCAGCTGACTAATACTGTGTTCATGCGCTAAAAGAGAAAAAATTTCCTTGGTATTAAAACCGATTCTGAAGTATAATTTCATGAGTTACTATCTTTCGGACAAATTTTTTAAATCAAAAATGGTAATAGTATTTTTAATATTACTTGTAAACACTGGATGGAGATTGTTCCTTTTCCTTTGGTGTGTTGCTACACACTTTTATTTTATAGATATATTTATATATGTGTATTTGTATATATATGCATATGTATGTATGTATGTATATGTATATATGGGTACATGCTGTATGTGTATATGTATTTTTAATTTTGTTCGAAATAAAAATAAATGAAATGAAATTAAATGAAATGATCTATAGGCCTTCACAAGGCATTATGTAGAAGACTATAGGTAAAGCTATAGTAGTTTGGTTTATTCTCAAAAATCCTTAATGATTCTTGAAATATCAAGTTTTTTCTCGTCATGTCGACTTTATTCTCATCATGTTGACTTTATCTCGCCATTTCGACTAATTCTCGACATTTCAACTATCGAAATAAATGTAAAAAATCTTCCTCCTTAATTTTTTTTCCCTTGATGTGTCGTACAAAGTGAAATATTGTATATTTTACCTTTATTGATTTCTACTCATTTTGCCTCAGAGAGCCTCCTGAAATGTTACTTTGTTCTTTGTTTTTTTACATTAAATGCCATTTTTGCACATTTATATACTTTGTTATTGTCATGTATGCCTGTCTTTATTAATGAACACAGTGAAATAATAAAAAAACCATTAACCTAAGTTCCTACTCTGAGTCTCTGCATTATCTCTTGGTATTTGTCCAATATATGTTTTCAAAGAAAGGAAAAAAATATGTTTTAAGTATGTTATTCATCAAAATCCGTATTGATTATCTTCCTGTAGAAAATTTAAATGTTTGTGATGACACTTTCTGCACTTCAGGGTGAATAAATTTAAATTTATATTACAATAAAACATCCTGGGGGAAAACATTGTGCAGCACCATTTTTAGATGTGTGTTTACATGTGCACAGCAGTAGTAGTAGTAGTATATTCCCTGTGTACAGCAGTAGTAGTAGTATGTTGCCTGTGTACAGCAGTAATAGTTGTAGTATGTTCCTTGTGTACAGCAGTAATAGTTGTAGTATGTTCCCTGTGTACAGCAGTAGTAGTATGTTCCCTGTGTAAAGCAGTAATAGTAGTATATTCCCTGTGTACAGCAGTAGTAGTAGCAGTATGTTCCCTGTGTACAGCAGTAGTAGTAGTATGTTCCCTGTGTACAGCAGTAGTAGTAGTATGTTCCCTGTGTACAGCAGTAGTAGTAGTATATTCCCTGTGTACAGCAGTAGTAGTAGTAGTATGTTCCCTGTGTACAGCAGTAGTAGTAGTAGTATATTCCCTGTGTACAGCAGTAGTAGTAGTAGTATGTTCCCTGTGTACAGCAGTAGTAGTAGTATGTTCCCTGTGTACAGCAGTAGTAGTAGTAGTATGTTCCCTGTGTACAGCAGTAGTAGTAGTATGTTCCCTGTGTACAGCAGTAGTAGTAGTATGTTCCCTGTGTACAGCAGTAGTAGTAGTAGTATGTTCCCTGTGTACAGCAGTAGTAGTAGTAGTATATTCCCTGTGTACAGCAGTAGTAGTAGTATGTTCCCTGTGTACAGCAGTAGTAGTAGTATGTTCCCTGTGTACAGCAGTAGTAGTAGTATGTTCCCTGTGTACAGCAGTAGTAGTAGTATGTTCCCTGTGTACAGCAGTAGTAGTAGTATGTTCCCTGTGTACAGCAGTAGTAGTAGTATGTTCCCTGTGTACAGCAGTAGTAGTAGTATGTTCCCTGTGTACAGCAGTAGTAAGTACCCCGTCAAGAACAGAGTTAACAGAAACTTAGTTTTGGCCAATCAGAGGAGGCCTTTGCAGAAGTAAAAAGTAGCAGAGAGTGCAAATAAGTATTTTGTCCGCTAACACAAGTATATAACAGAGTTTTCAGTGACAGTATTTGAAACAGATTTGCAGTGTCAGTGTTTTGTTCATAGAAACAGGAAAATGTATTTTATTGGACACAAAGTGAACAAATAATATACATTTAATAATAGGCTATTTGAACACTCTTAATTATTCAAAGTACTTTCATCAGGAGTTGAACCTGGTGACTGCCGGCCAGCCGGTATGACTTCTGATCCACTCAAAGTAATGAGCCACCTGTCCGAAGGAAGAGAGAGAAGGAATCAATATTAACGTTACGTTATTAATATATCTGTGCTCGTGCGTAGCTCAAACACTGAACATGAACGAAGCAACCAGACGTCCAAACCATGCGATGATATCGGTCGTTTGTTCCTACACATCCAAACCACAGAAACATGTCGATGTGGGTGAAAGTTACTGTACGTCCACACCGCCGCCGACTTGAGCTGCAAAGAAGCTCTGGCCGCCCGGTCGAGGACGCTTGTCAGAAAGTCCGGGGAAGCTGTTTGAGGCTTTGGCCGCTCTGACGTAGCAGCATTCTATGTTCATCATGGAAAAAGATCAAGCAGCCACTGCACGGCCAATACACTGACACTAGAAACCTTTTATAAATGACATATATAATGACAGAATGTGTATTGGTTGTTGGTCGCAGCGGTGTCTGTTAGCAGTTAGCTCGCTCGTTAGCCGCTGATGATGAATGATTCTTGAAATATCAAGTTTTTTCTCGTCATGTCGACTTTATTCTCATCATGTTGACTTTATCTCGCCATTTCGACTAATTCTCGACATTTCAACTATCGAAATAAATGTAAAAAATCTTCCTCCTTAATTTTTTTTCCCTTGATGTGTCGTACAAAGTGAAATATTGTATATTTTACCTTTATTGATTTCTACTCATTTTGCCTCAGAGAGCCTCCTGAAATGTTACTTTGTTCTTTGTTTTTTTACATTAAATGCCATTTTTGCACATTTATATACTTTGTTATTGTCATGTATGCCTGTCTTTATTAATGAACACAGTGAAATAATAAAAAACCATTAACCTAAGTTCCTACTCTGAGTCTCTGCATTATCTCTTGGTATTTGTCCAATATATGTTTTCAAAGAAAGGAAAAAAATATGTTTTAAGTATGTTATTCATCAAAATCCGTATTGATTATCTTCCTGTAGAAAATTTAAATGTTTGTGATGACACTTTCTGCACTTCTGAACCGCAGCAGCGTGCAGGCAGAGCGAGCAGCCGCCAGCTGTTGATCCGTGCAGGACTTCACCGTGAGCGGACTGTTTAGAGACCATGTGACCGGCAGGTAACGTTAACTGGTCCCTATACGCAAACATCATAAATGATAGGGAACCCAGCAACGGCCATGATGAGCTTCTCCTCCTTTTTCTCTGAACTAATGTTTTGGTAGGAACCAAAGTTTACATCGTGTGTTTCTCTGGGATCAGCCAGCGTGAAGGACGTCTATATTCTGATTGGTTGCCGCTGCTTGCCGCTGAACCGCGTCATAGCTCATTACCATAAAGTTGACCTACTTTCAACTTTCTGATTGACGCTCTGGTCGCTCAAAACGCGACGGCGACAGATTTTCCGCTCCTTGCAGCTGAGAGAAGCAGCTTCCATTGAAGATGAATGACTTCCTGTATCTTTAGAAGCTCAAGTCGGCTGTGTACGTACAGTTAGGGTTGGGTACCGAAACCCGGTGCTAATACGGCACCGGTGCCCGAACGACCGGTATCTACCGGACAGAATTAAAACGCGGATTTCGGTGCCTCATTTCGGTGCCACTTAAATGCCTTCTGCGCTGCTCTCTGATGCTCTCAAACAGACAGGCGCATCGCTGCACGTGACGCTAGTTAACACTACACTTGACAGCAGGTAACGTTAGCATACCGCTAGCTAGCAGCTGGATTAAACACGGTTAAAATGCTGACAGCTAAACGGTGTAAAGGGTGTCTGTATTTCAATTCAATTCAATTTTATTTATATTATCAAATCATAACAAGAGTTATCTCGAGACACTTTACAGATAGAGTAGGTCTAGACCACACTCTGTAATTTACAAAGACCCAACTATTAATTAGCTAATGCTTACTCAAGAGCAAGCATTAGCAGTAGCTATTGCGACAGTGGCGACAAAAAACTCCCTTTTAGGAAGAAACCTCGGACAGACCCAGACTCTTGGTAGGCGGTGTCTGACGGCACCGGTTGGGGGTGTGATGAACAGTGGCAATAATAGTCATAATAAAGATGGTGGAACAGTGGCCACAATGGTAGTCGTAGTAGTTCATGTCATAGTAGGGCACAGCAGGGCGTTATGGGGTGTAGTGTGGCACAGCAGAGCATGGGTGGACCCCCAGGACGCAGCAGGTCACAGCCGGACACTGCAGGGACTCGCAGAGCGTAGCGGGGTGTAGTAGGTCCACAGCGACAGCTGCACCCAAGACCCAGGTCTTGGTGCCACCCTAATCCAAGGTGATGTTCTGGGTGAAGTGTAGAGGATTCCAACAGCCAGACGTTAAGCAGTGTCAGAGAATTTCTAATAAGGGAGACGGGCTCTGGCAGCGTGCGGCTGCCGTTGTCGGAAAAAACAACACAGACGGTGTGTTCACTTGAAACTAGTAAGCCTCATGGTGCATTCAAAGTTTAGCACACTGGTATCGAAAAAAAAAAATAATAACGATACCCAACGCTAGTAAAAGTCCTGTGTTTGTTTGTTCGACTTGGCGCTCTTTAGGCGGCTGCATATATGGAAAAAAAAACCTAAAAAGATTCTAACAGAAGGTTTCTCAGCTGTTTTTGTAGTATTAGGTATCCTTAATAACATACTAAAAGTTTACCAAAGTTTTGACCACTAGAAAAGTGTAATTTTCAATATGGCGTCCAAGATGGGCAGGAAGCCCTTAAAATATCCAAACTCCTTCATTATTTGACCTAGCCAAGTAATCTTGGTGTCTAACCCCATGTTTTCTGGGTCTATGAATCCATTGGACTTGTCCATTGGATCCATTGGCAAATTGTATTTGCCCTTATTTTTCACATAAATATGCTTGTAACCAATTGCTTTAATATATATATATATATATATATATATATATATATATATATATATATATATATATATATAATTGTACTTGTAATCAGTTATTTATCATACAAATATGCTAATTAGAATATTATATGGCCAAAACATGTATAAGGTACCAGTATTCATGGTGTAGGAGGAATACAAAGGAGTAATGGTCATTTTAAGGACCTGGCAGCCAGCATTTTGAAAATGGGGCCTTTCTTGAAGTCAAACTTTGGTAAACTTTTAGTATGTTTTTAAGTACATCCGATACTACTGTAAACCACTGTTGGGGTCAAGCCATATTTGCAGCTGACTACTTTTACTTGCTCCAAATTACTACGACCATTAGAGGCAGCCGCCACTAGGAACGTAATTATGAGTTGAAGAGCAAACAACCTATGGGAGCATTTGTTGGGGAAGGACTGTCTCGACAGCAGACGATGTAATAAATTGTACTGCAGCTACTTGTTTGTAATATTTGATCGTAACGTACAAATATGTATCTATGCTGTCCAGCTGAATGTTGATTTCAGACCGTCGTCCACCAAGAAACGCTCCCAGAAGTCATTTGATCTAGCGTCATTCTGACCTGACAAGCACAGGACCATGTCCCGTTTGAAAAGAAAAGGAAACAGAGAGGCTTTTTTTTTTTACTTTACGGAACAAACGGAGCTGCGTCACATTTTGCGTCACGATTTTTTTTCATTACCTGTGTATAAACTCCAGGGAATCCCGGCTGACCGCACCTCTCTCCCCAGCTGACGATGCCCCACAGGTAGGAAAAACCCAGCTCATCCTGACACACCAGCGGACCGCCACTGTCCCCCTGACAGGAGTCCACACTGCCGTCCAGATCACCTGCAAACACACACACACACACACACATATACACATATACACACACACACACACACACACACACATATACACATACACACACACACATATACACATATACACACACACACACATACATACACATATACACACACACACACACACACATATACACACACACACACACACACACACACACACACACGCACAGACACGTATGCACAGACAAAACATACACCCAGCCACACACATACAGGAACAGACACACACACACACACACACATGCAGGCACGCATGCATGCATACACACACACACACACACGCGCGCGCGCGCAGACACACACACACACACACACACACACACACACACACATGCAGGCACGCACACGCAGACACACACACACACACACACATACACCCAGCCACACACACACACACACACACACACACACACGCACGCACATGCAGACACACACAACACACATACACACACATTACCACCTTCACACGTCCATAAAGCAGCTTGTTTGTGTGTATTTAGCTTCTTTAACCCACCTGCACACATCATGCCGAGTTTGAAGCGATCTTTGTAGAAATTCTCACAGTTGGCGATGAGCGACACGTTGGCCCAGAGCAACACCTGAGCCGCTCTGCCGTCTGTGGACCAACGTTTAACATTTAAACACTGACTTGATTTTGACTTGATTGACTTGACTAAACTTAACTGAAATCGCCACTAAACTTCACTGTCTTGTGATCGGCCAGCAGTCGCCGTAATTTTGTAAGATATCAGAAATTCATTCATTCATTTATTCATTCATTCTGTATTTATCCTCTAAAGGTCATTAAGGGGCGGCCCTCATTTGCAATGTCATCGATTCAAATTACAAAGACATCAACAGAACAACAACACAGAAAAGACTACACTAATATTAAAAAAAAAGACAATCAAACTTTCTGAATTGGAAAAATGATTTGATAAATAAGTTAGGATAATACAGATTCAAAAGAAAGTACAATTATGTAAAGCAGGCCCAAGTAGAGTAGAGTTTGCATGTTTCAATTCTGATTTTATACAAACTCGTTCATGAGAATGCGTTGCTTTGTATCATCGTCATGGACGCTAACGTTACAGTTTGGGTCAGTACAGCCCTGTGTTGTAGTCAAGACCACCTAAACCATGACCAAGTCATTACCAGGACCAGAGTGTATCGAGACCGAGACAAGACCGAGACTTTGAGGGGTTGAGACCGAGTACCTAGGTAAGGACTACTAGCCAGTCAGAAGCAGAGTATGAGGGCGTGCCCTGACAGTACCTAGGTAAGGACTACTAGCCAGTCAGAAGCAGAGTATGAGGGCGTGCCCTGACAGTAGCTAGGTAAGGACTACTAGCCAGTCAGAAGCAGAGTATGAGGGCGTGCCCTGACAGTACCTAGGAAAGGACTATTAGCCAGTCAGAAGCAGAGTATGAGGGCGTGTCCTGACAGTAGCTAGGTAAGGACTACTAGCCAGTCAGAAGCAGAGTATGAGGGCGTGCCCTGACAGTACCTAGGAAAGGACTATTAGCCAGTCAGAAGCAGAGTATGAGGGCGTGTCCTGACAGTAGCTAGGTAAGGACTATTAGCCAGTCAGAAGCAGAGTATGAGGGCGTGTCCTGACAGTAGCTAGGTAAGGACTACTAGCCAGTCAGAAGCAGAGTATGAGGGCGTGTCCTGACAGTACCTAGGTAAGGACTACTAGCCAGTCAGAAGCAGAGTATGAGGGCGTGCCCTGACAGTAGCTAGGTAAGGACTACTAGCCAGTCAGAAGCAGAGTATGAGGGCGTGCCCTGACAGTAGCTAGGTAAGGACTATTAGCCAGTCAGAAGCAGAGTATGAGGGCGTGTCCTGACAGTAGCTAGGTAAGGACTACTAGCCAGTCAGAAGCAGAGTATGAGGGCGTGTCCTGACAGTAGCTAGGTAAGGACTACTAGCCAGTCAGAAGCAGAGTATGAGGGCGTGTCCTGACAGTACCTAGGTAAGGACTACTAGCCAGTCAGAAGCAGAGTATGAGGGCGTGCCCTGACAGTAGCTAGGTAAGGACTACTAGCCAGTCAGAAGCAGAGTATGAGGGCGTGCCCTGACAGTAGCTAGGTAAGGACTATTAGCCAGTCAGAAGCAGAGTATGAGGGCGTGTCCTGACAGTAGCTAGGTAAGGACTACTAGCCAGTCAGAAGCAGAGTATGAGGGCGTGTCCTGACAGTAGCTAGGTAAGGACTACTAGCCAGTCAGAAGCAGAGTATGAGGGCGTGTCCTGACAGTAGCTAGGTAAGGACTACTAGCCAGTCAGAAGCAGAGTATGAGGGCGTGCCACGCTAGCAGCTTGGCGAGCATTATAACGTGTGTTACAAAGTGACTTCTCTTAAGTAAAGGCTGGACTAGAGCTGTTTGGAGCAGTTTGTGAACAGTGTTTTCTGTTGGAGATGGTAAGTCCCTTTGGGGTGGACTTTGGGCTTTTTCACTTTGTAAACCTATAAGGTGAACAAAAAAAGATATATAACACAATAAAGGAAAGCGGAAAAAGCCAAAAAGCATAATATGAGCACTTTAACACATAAATCAGACGATGCACAGGCAGTTAAGTTATTCCCTGCAGTTGTGGTCTTGAAATAAAATCCTGAGTCATCTTTATCCGAGACCGAGACAAGATCGAGTAAAAATGTGGTCGATTCCGAGACCTTCGAAGAGTGGTCTTGAGACTGGTCTTGAGTACTACAACACTGGTACAGCCCACGCACATACCTGCGGTCCGGCCCCACCCGGAGATGCTGCAGGTGTGGTTGGGTTGGAAGAGGTGCTTGGACCAGGGAACGCAGACGGCGCTGATGGCCGGGTTGTCCACCAAACATTTCTGGGTGAACGGAAGCTTCTCCAGCTGCAGCAGAGCGATGTCGTTCTGGTAGGTGCTGGCGTTGTACCTGGAGGACATTTAGAAAAGAAAATTCTGTTGCAATTCTATTCACGTTAGTGTTTACATGTGTGTAACAATGATTGAGGGCTATCTCCCTCTATCAGACAGAGGAAAACCTTGGGTGGATGATGATTTCTGAAACAGGAACGATGTCAGTCGTGTCCTGAGCTTTAGACTTCTTCCAGAGAGAAAACTTCACCCTGAACGCAGAGGGGTTGGGTCTGGCAAAAAGAAAACAAGAGAAAGACTACTACTACAACTGACACTACTAATACTTTTACTCATACAAGAACTACTTTGCAGGGGCGGAGCCAGAAGTTTTAAAGGTCCCAGGGCATGAAAAATTCACTTTATGAGGTTTTTCAACATTAATATGCGTTACCCCAGCCTGCCTATGGTCCCCCAGTGATTTTATGATGTCATAAGGGGAAAGGTTACCTCCCCTTTCTCTGCTTTGCCCGCCCATGAGAGAGAGAAACACATTGTGGCTTGCAAACAAGCAAAGCATGGCAGTTGGTCGAGGCCACACCCCCACCCTCCACCTTGCCCCCCCCCCCCCTCTCTCCTCCTCAATAGCATTTAAAGCTACAGACACAGAAATGGCACATCCTAAGTAAAGATCATTGTGGGACTGGCTCTAGTGGCTGTAATTCTGCACCAAGGCTGAATTTCAGGAAAGAGACTTCAGATACAGTATTAGGGGACCACTAAGGTCTATATAAAAGAGACTTCAGATACAGTATTAGGGGACCACTAAGGTCTATATAAAAGAGACTTCAGATACAGTATTAGGGGACCACTAAGGTCTATATAAAAGAGACTTCAGATACAGTATTAGGGGACCACTAAGGTCTATATAAAAGAGACTTCAGATACAGTATTAAGGGGCCACTAAGGTCTATATAAAAGAGACTTCAGATACAGTATTAAGGGGGCCACTAAGGCCTATATAAAAGCATCCAAAAAGCATCATGTCATAGGACCTTTAAACATTTGGGGCTCAGCCCAAAACACACGGGGCTCCGTGGAGATTTTCTTCTCATTTACAGAAGCTATATGCATTATTTTTCAAGCCATTTGAAATCAAAGAATGCCTCAAAATGTGTAAATCATTTGGGAAAGACATGATAGTTTCGTTAGTGTCATTTTGAAAACCAGAACACAACATATGTAAAGCTTAGATCGGGCACAAAAAAATCAAGCCCAACCCCACCCGAGCCCGTGCACGCTGAGTCCGAGCCCAGCCCGACACATTAACTGTAATTATGAGCCTGAGCCCGATTTAAACCCGACAATTTTTTTAATACGTGGGCCGTTATAACTGACGTTCTCAACTACAATTCCTTTTACTTGTGGGTAACCGATCAAGGCAGCAACATAATCAACAACCCGTTCTCATTCCGAACTCGTAAAATAAGGACGTTAGATAGGATTTAGAGAGTAGTATGTAAGGGAGAATTTCCGCGTAAGGAGGTTGGTTGGGGGGGTGGATGGGTCAAACACAGGACTTTCACCCAGGAGAGCGGGGTTCGCGTCCCGTTTGTCACGCTTGCTATAGTCGTTTTTTTCTTTCCTCCCGCGTGTCACAGAACCGTGAGCCCACCCACGACCCTTTCCTAAACCCAACCGTCCCGTTCTTCCCGCGTGTAACGGAACCGTACGGCCACCCACGAACCTTTCCTAAACCCAACTGTACCGTAGTTCCCGCATCCCGTAACATAACTGCGTCAAAAGGGACGGCAATAGTCCTGACCAAGCGCGTTTACTTATAGCGCTAAAGGGACGGCAATAGTCCCGACCAAGCGCGTTTACTTATAGCGCTAAAGGGACGGCAATAGTCCCGACCAAGCGCGTTTACTTATAGCGCTAAAGGGACGGCAATAGTCCCGATCAAGCGCGTTTTTACGCTAAAGGGACGGCAATAGTCCCGACCAAGCGCGTTTACTTATAGCGCTAAAGGGACGGCAATAGTCCCGACCAAGCGCGTTTACTTATAGTGCTAAAGGGACGGCAATAGTCCCGATCAAGCGCGTTTACTTATAGCGCTAAAGGGACGGCAATCGTCCCGACCAAGCATGTTTACTTATAGCGCTAAAGGGACAGTAATAGTCCCGACCAAGCACGTTTACTTATAGCGCTAAAGGGACAGTAATAGTCCCGACCAAGCATGTTTACTTATAGCGCTAAAGGGACGACAATAGTCCCGACCAAGCATGTTTACTTATAGCGCTAAAGGGACAGTAATAGTCCCGACCAAGCATGTTTACTTATAGCGCTAAAGGGACAGTAATAGTCCTGACCAAGCGCGTTTACTTATAGCACTAAAGGATAATTTTAGCGTCAGTAAGAACGACAAAGGCACCTGACCAAGCGTCCATATTTTACAAGATGGGTGTGAGAACGTGTTGTAATCAAAGCCCTGGAACCATATAGGAGACTTTCTTGTCTCGATCACCTAATTAATACTGTCCTTTGGCACAGTCTGCATGCCGACGCACTGACCGACAACGCGCCGGAAATAGGTGAGACCATATCTACTGCTAAAGGACTCGGGAGATATCTGAAACAATCTGGCCTGGTTGCGCAATTATCGAAGACAGTGCTACAGATGGGGCAGACACGATTTAGCACAGTTTACCTCACACTCAAGTCAGTGCAGGACATAATACCCAGAGCTAAGGGGGAAGCTGGAGAGGCATAGCTTTCTCCCCACCCAATTAGGCTAATAAAGTAATGATTAAAAAAAATGCTTGATGAAGGGCCCGGCCTGAGGTTAGTGGCGGGTCGGGCCAAGTTCGGGCTCGGGCTTGGGCTCGGGCTTGGGCAGAGAATCTAACATATGTTGCCGCCTAAAGAGAGACCAAAACGGTCTATTTTTAAGTTGCATAACATAGGTGAGTAATTTAAAAAATGAATGTTTTAGCTGACGATTCTACTCCATTTAATATTAATTGTAAATCAAAGAATTACTCAATATATACTACAATTATGTATGGAATAGTATAATAGTAGCATGGAACAGTTGAAGGCATTTTAAAAACCTAAAAGATTCAGGACTTTTCGGGGGGAAATTATTTGGGGCTAGCACCCTGGAAGTCACCACCATACTAATACTACAGCATCGTAATTTACTTCTACTTTAACTCTCGTCCCACCTGACGCAGTGAGCAGCAGTGATTACCCAGCATCCTCCGATATATGCACCTCCGCAATCAATCTTCTTGTTCTCCTCCAGAGCAATCTGCCATTGGATCTGGGTCTACAGAACAAGAACAGCTTTCATTGACAGACAGACAGACACACACACACACAGACACAGACAAAGAGAGACAGACGGAGAGACAGACGGAGAGACAGACACAGGCAGAGAGACTGACTGACTGACAGACAGACAGGTTTGTGTCTAACTAACCGGGTTGGCCGGGACTCCTCCCACCACTCTCTTGACTCGGCTCCTCTGTCGCTCCGCTACCTCCACATGGTCCACCGTGGTCTTATTGGGAACCCCGCATTGCAACCTGGACTCCAGATGCACTCTGCTGGCCTTCATTTCTGGACACACATGCACACAGATGTCAGAATTCACATCCAGCTCTGATGTGAATTGGATGACTTTGTCAATCCTTCTTCTGACCAACAATGCTCTTAATGGTCAGGCACCATCATATCTTAAAGAGCTCATAGTACCCTATTGTCCCACTAGAGCACTGCGCTCCCAGAATACAGAGTTACTTGTGGTTCCTAGAGTCTCTAAAGGTAGAATAGGAGCCAGAGCCATTAGCTATCAGGCTCCTCTCGTGTGGAACCAGCACCCAGTCTGGGTTCGGGAGGCAGACACCGTCACCACATTAAAGAGAGAAACCAACCAGACGGCCGACCATCAGCAGAAAAGCCAGTCGGACTGATCAGTCAGCTCCTCGAGGTCCAAAAAAATGCCTCAAAACACACTGAGGCGACGCCAACTTGAGCGTACGCTCTGCGCGTGCACGAAACGTAATACGTCTCCATAGCAGCAGGCGGCGCTTCTCTGTATTGTTTCCCAGAAAATGAAAACCGGCAGCTGATTGGACGAACGCGTCACGTGGGTCTTTTTTCTCCGGAAATTCACAGCCAGACTGTCATGGCGGCTTGTTCAGAATACGATCTCATATTGTACTAAAATAGTTCACCGAAACGTGTTTCTGAAAACATTTTAAGAGAGAAATAGGCCGTGCAGTTGCTGAATCTGTCTTCATTTCAGATCGACAAAGGTCAGTTTAACAGATTTTCATCAGATTTTGAGAGGCTCATCCACTCGCCATTTCCGGGTGAGTCCCGACTGCCCTGTCTCCGACTGAGCATGTCAGGTCGGCCAAAATGAAGGCCGACGGCTCCTCCGACGGACGACGGCATGAACACACCGAACAGACTCAAGTTACTGACCTCACCAGACTGTCCAGCGGCCGATTATTGGGTTGGTGTGTCAGCGCCATAAGAGTACGCTTAAAACTTTCCTCTTTGAAAAAGCTTATAGTTAGGGAGTGAGGAGTGGCAGAGTATGCCTACACCGGCGGGGGAGGGTGTATAGCTACAGACACGGCACCCCTCCTCTTTTCTGCTTCTCTACATAGTTGTCGGATTTGTCTACCAACCCTTGTAGGGCTGGCTCAGGTTTGCCTTGGACCAGCTCATAGTTACACTGCTTTAGGTTTAGACTGCCAGGGGACTTCCTTTGGCACACTGATCTCCTCTCTCTTTCCTTCCATCTGTGTGTATTCAAGTCCCAGTAATGCTTTTACTAACTTAGCTATGGGGAGCTTATTCCGCTAGAGTCCTTATGTTTTCTCCCCTGGCAGAGTTCCTTGGATTTGGGTGGCACCTGAATCATGGTTGCAGCTGCTGCCGTGGTCCTGCTCAACACCCTGCTATGCCTTGCACTGCTACTGCTATTATTTCTAGTCATAGTTCTATAATCTTTATTGGTACTACTGTATAATTGCCCCTGTTCATAATATCAACCGCTATAATTATTATGAATCATATTATCTCTATATCTGTATCAGTGTCTCTGTGTCCCAATTGGCAGCGGCAGATGGCTGCCCAACAAGAGTAAGGGTCTGTCTTACGTTTCTGCCTGTTTAATGGAAGTTTTTCCTCACCACTGTCACACCAAATCCTTGCTCTTGGGGGGAATTTTTGGGTCTCTGTAAATTAAAGAGTGTGGCGAAGACCTAGTCTATTTCTAAAGTGTCCTGAGATAACTCCTCTTATGATTTGACACTATAATCAAAATTTAATTTAATTTGTCTTTGGACATATGGGCCCTAACCCGACTTGAGGTAAGGCGACCTGGTGACCTGAGGCGTTTGAGGCTAGTTGAACATTTCTTTTTTTGCTGTTAAAGAGAGGCAAAGTCCCTCCCATTCCGGTGGACACCATGGCACCTTATTTTAGAAAACAGTATGTCCGGTACTGTACATGGAGAGACAAATACTGTTTTGATCCCATTTGAATTGAGCCTTGAATTACACATATGATGTTCGTCAGTTCAAAAAATAATTTTGCAAGTGAAGAAAGTTCTCAGTTGGTCGTAGGTTCGTCGTAGTACCACTTAGTTTTGCGTGAAACCGCTCAGTGAACTACATCTCTCGTCTCGCACAATATATGTCACCTTGCTCGCTAGCTAGCTAGCTTAGCTGCGTTCCACAACACACGTAGCGTTATCTTACCTGATATGTTTTATCCAGTGTCTTTTTATCAGCCGAGAAGAGAAAGAACGTGTGAGTAACGTTACATCCCCGGCACCAAACACAGACATCGTAGCTTCAGAGAGACTTGGGGCTGACGAGTCTTTCTAATGACACATTTTCACAGGCTGATACTTCAACCACAAACTGAGACTTTCTTCACTTGCAAAATAATGTTAAAGTGACAAACATCATATGTGTATTTCATGGCTCAATTCAAACGGTATCAAAACATTATTTGTGTCTCCCCATTCATTACCGTACATATTTTTTCCGAAATAAGTTCCCATGGTTGTCCACCGGAAGGGGAGGGACTTTGCCTCTCTATAACAGCCTCCACACTTATGGTTTCCGTCTTTTCATCTGATGTTGGAACCTGGTTGTCAGGGATTTGCTCCGAACAAGGATGACTACATACTTTTGGCCATAAAGTGTACTACTGTACGTGTCACTGTTTAGATATCTGTCTATATCCACACTGTTCCACTTCCGGGATTGCTCCGTTGCCGCCAGATGTCCTTCTTTACGGCCGGATGTCCGTCACCTTCCTCTTTCTTTGTGTTGGCGTTCTAACCTCTGGTGGATTTATGAGGACTGTGGCGAACTGCTCCTCAGATCTCTGCAGGGTAAATCCAGACAGCTAGCTAGACTATCTGCCCAATCTGAGTTTTCTGTTGCACGACTAAAACAACTTTTGAACGTACAAACGTTCCACCAAAACAAGTTCCTTCCTGAGACTATTTTGCAGAGGCACCGTGGCTCCGTCCGGCGCTTAGCCCCTCCCAAGATGATTGTGATTGGTTTAAAGAAATGCCAATAAACCAGAGCACGTTTTTCTCTCACCCCAGAATGTTGTGTGGACTAGCCAGACCTTCCTCCGTGGCGCTGTGGAGGAAGGTCTGGCAATGCAAGACTATAGTTTACCAGTCCCTCCAGAAAAACCCAATTATGCGATCGCATAATTCAATGCATAATCAGCCAAAGTCTGCATATTTATGTGGGGGCCGCATTTTTTTCAAATACGCCGCACTTTCGCCGCATAAATTGTCGATTTCCGCACAAAATATGCGGGGCTTGCATGATTTCATAATCCCCGCATTTTCGTTGCAAAAAAGTCACACATATATCTTAGTAGAACGTTGAAAAATTTTGTGTTTACTTCACACAAGAGCAGCCGTTTTCCCCTGTTGCCATTACACGACGTGAACATCATCGAAAAGCTGCAAACCCCGTGATGAAGCCATGATGAAACCGCAGTTTTTGCAAGTTCCCGCAATTTTTGCAAGTTCCCTCAATTTCATCGCATAAAATTGCATAAATATCCCGCATATTCCATCGTATTTTTTAAGAAAACGTGCCGCATAATCAAGGATTTTTGCCCGCAACAATCACAAAAAAACTAACTAAAACTAAAAACAAATTTTTCTGGAAGGACTGGTTTAGGCTACATACCTTTTTGGGGAGAGTTGTACGCTGAAAAAAACAAAAAAACAAATGTTATTATCTATCTGCATGACTAACAACGACAATTTCCAATTTGAAATGGTTAACCCACTGCTGTTTGCATCTCAGTTACATGTATACCTGAGTTTTTATTGAGTCGATGCACCAGCTCTGGTTCTGTGGAGAACAGAGAAATATGACAATTACTTAAATCTGTCAGAAAATCATCGGCATAGCCCCCCATCCCTGAAATAAATTCCGCCACTGCCATCAAGACTGTTAGATGTTGGTTTTAGCGCTGGATTAAAATAATCAGTTCTCCAAAGAAAACCAATCTTTGTTTGAGTGATATCGATTAATAATATCCAGAAATCGATGTTTTAATATATGCCTTTTCACCATGGATTTATAAGTAAAAAGTACAAAGTTGCCAGGATTGGCATCCAGGATTGCGGGTTTCCCTGCCGTTAGCATGCAGCTACTGCATTTAGCAGCAGAGCTGTACCAATACCTGTATCAGAAAAGCCTCCGATACTGCCTAAAAACCTGGTATCTGTTTCAGAAAGTACTGGAGTTTATGCACAATTATTGGAAAGACCTGGGAGGACAAAATGACGAATGAAGAACTATTCACTATCACAAATTCTGAACCCCTGTCTTCAAGGCTGAAATTCAATCGTCTGAGATGGGCAGGCCATGTCTCAGTACTATATGGAGTATTGGAGGAGGGAACTCGGAAACTGAGGGAGAGACATCTTTGCTCAGCTAACAAGAATTAATATGTGAAAAGCGCCACGCATTGTCATTCATGACGGAAGCATGCCAAAGAGAAAGACTACACAACCAGAATGTTTCAGGAGTAATCTGACCCAGAATTGGGCAGAATTTAACAACATTGGTAGCCAAGATGCATGTAGCTACATGTGACAATGTTAATGCCGCAGTAGTTTTAAAAAACACACACTCCAGTAGTTCCTGCCTGGAGCAGATGACCAATCAGAGAAGGCCTTGTGATGTGACATGGAGCCTAGAGTAGAAAAAAACATTTGAACCAGAGAGTTCAGAACAGTTGGAAATCTGAACGTTTTAGCTCACATGGATTTCTCTGAAATACGTTTACTTCATTATTTGTTGTTAAGTTTTGGCCACGTTTAACATGAAATTCCGACATTGCAACATAAAAGATATGACAGAAAATACGGAAAAGCATCATAGGTCACCTTTAATGTAAAAATGATCCTGGGTTGCTTCTTGCTTGTCCAATTTACAGCAAAGGTTCTCTGAGAATCTCTTTTATATCTAAGAAAAATTGGTATTGGAACTGAAATTTCCTTAACCTGATTCATATTGAATCAAATTGTAAATTTAATCGAATTGGGACTGTGTGAATGGGAACTGAAACGAGTCAGGAAATCATTGGCGATACCCAGCCCTAGTTGGTTTAAAGCTTTTTTAAAGAGGTGAAAAAACAGAAATCGTACACAGAACGAGAAAAAGTTTCACTGATTTCCAAAACTGAATGGAAGTAAATTATGTTTTGGGTAAACTGATTTAAAAAAGTGTGTGTATCTCACTGTTGTTTCTGTGTTTGAGCGTTTCATCCGAGCCATCCAGACAGTCAATCTGTCCGTCAACGAGGCCATTTTTATGCACGCACACGCCCGTCTTGCAGAGGAAAGCACCGTTTCTGCAACCTATCAAACACACACAGTTCACATTGTGAAAGACAGGACCATTCAGGGTTATAAAATCCATTTATGTGTGTGTCTGTATTTTCTGTACTTTTGCAGCACATCTCATCACTGCGGTCACCACAGTCGTCAACTCCATTACAAGTCTGGTTCAGAGACACCCACTTTGTGTTTGCACACTCGAAGCCACTCTTTTCTGAAAGACATACATTCACAAACATTTCATAATACTAGAATAGTTTAGCAAAATACAAGAGAAATAAATGTCAGACTGACATGTGATGTGCATTCTTCTTGGAAAACTAAAATGTCTCATGATATATTGTCTCTAAAAGTGTATTATTCAATTTTATGTTTTTTGTTAAAGAAAGAAAAGAAAATCGCGCTCGATGGTGTTTTAAGCCCCCAACGTCGACTTCAAGGCAGCGCTGTAACTGTCGACTTCAAGGTACCTATCCCCCTTCTTAACCCTAACCATTGCCTAATCCTAGTGCCTTCCAGGCAGCGCCTGGAAGACGACGTTGGGGGCTTAAAACACCAAACACTGAAAATCGCAATACTCAAAACTATCAAATTGCAACATTTCTAGAATCACAATAAATGAAAATTACAATACAAATCCAATCGTAAAAGAATTGAATCGAGACAAAAGCATATTGTCCCAGCCCTTCAGTAAACACAACCTATTGAAGGCACCAATGGAAAAGAGTAGAGTAAAATCAGTACGTACTGACCTCTTGATTGTTTATAACAGGTTACTGTAGCGACGCTCATCATGTCCATCTCCTTGTCGGAGATTTCACACTCAGCTAGCGAAGTCTCGTAACCTTGGCAGTAGATGCTAACGCAGCTGCTCGGTAACTGCTTGCCACCGCTGGTTATCAGGTTATTGTAAGACACAGAATCAGCCGTCTCTGCACCTCTGTAAGCACACACACACACACACACACACACAAGTCTGAGTCTCCATCGCCATGTTTTGGTTTTTGACAGCTTAGTACACAAAATGTTGAACGATAGTATACACATTGAGTATGTAGTGCATAGTATGTGCTCTTGAACGCAACCTGAGTGTATAAAACGAAAGTTACGAATTTAACTTTGGTTTTATGAATCCGTACTGACCGCCAGAGGCAGTGCTTAGGTCGAGTCTCTGTATCAGAAAAGTCACCTATAACCTCAGAGAGACTAAGGTATTAAGTCTCTGTGTCATCCCCAAGCTAATTCCTTTTTCATCTTCTCGCTTTGCAGGTTGTCTGCCATCTGTGGTAGCATCAGCTTTGTCTAAACCTGCAACCCAGTCTCACAGCAGTTCGTGTAAATGTCACGTTATTTTTAATCTATTGATACGTGTTCATGGGCACGTTTTTCTTGTTTTTTCCATGTAAATGTCACGTTATTTTCTCGGGGAAAGGACGCCGGGAGACGGCCGGGAGACTGCCGAAAAGGATGCTCCATATGCCGGTAAGCGGCCCGCTGGGGACGCGCCACAATAACGGGATGGGAGGTGGCTGGGAGGTGGCCGCGAGGCGGCCCGCTGGGAACGCGCCACAATAACGGGATGGCGGAGGTTGGGTTTAGGAAAACACCCTACGGGGAAAGGGCGCCTTACACACCGGGAGACGGCCACGGGGGACGGGGGATGGGGGACGCGCCACAATAACGGGATGGCGGAGGTTGGGTTTAGGAAAAACCCTACGGGGAAAGGGCGCCTCACACACCGGGAGACGACCACGGGAGACGACCGCGGGAGACGGCTGCTGGGGACGCGCGACAATAACGGGACGATTGTGATTAGGAAGACTACGGGAAACAAAACGCCACACGCGGGACGTGAACCCCGCTCGCCCAGGTGAAAGTCCTGTGTTGTTTGACCCATCCACCATCACGACCAACCTCCCTACGGATTTTCGGCTCTTTATACTACTCCCTACCATTTTCGTGCTGTGGCCACGAAATATGCTTCCCATTGAAATACATTACTTCACATTTTCGTGCTGGCCACCACGTAAAAAACGAGAAAAACGTGCCCATGAACACGATCAATAGATTAAAAATAACGTGACATTTACACAAACTGCCGTGAGACCGGGCTGAAACCTGTATACTGCAAGTCTGCTTGAAGCTCGCCGCTCGTAGCACTGCAATCTTACGCTCGAAGTTGCAAATTCTTCGCCCTCCAAAGGCTGCGATAAGCTGTTCCTCTTCAGAGAGGGAACAGAGTGTCAACCAGTCCGGGGCTTCTTACGTTGGTGTGACAAAGTCACCCCAAAGTTACAGTTGACATTGTGATATACTGTATATACTTGACCTTGGCCCGAGATGCAAGATATTCAGTTTAAAGCACTGCCTTTGACGGTCACTACGAATGAAATAGAACAGACAAAATGTACTCTGACATCTTTAGAGTTCGTGGAAGGCATATTTTTCACTTTGACGGAGCTTCTTCAGATAAGCATTTATTATAAATGTATTTTTTTCCACAAGAGTGCGTTGTATAAATATATCCCCTCTCACAGTGGATTCCCATGATTCTTGCAGACCACGTTAGCAGCCGCCATGTCCCAAATCTTCGGACACACCAGTAACTCCTCCCCGCCTTCAGATGTCCCAGGGTCAGGGATGAAGACCTTGACCACTCCCGTTTCTGGGTCTATTGAACTTTTAAACTTCGGATGATCTGCTGTGGTGACACAGAAATGATTTTAACATTAACTACAAGTAGTAATACAGGGAGAGTAGAAGGATACTTAACATATTACAAAGCAATGAATGCATCTGTGAGAACGAACCTCCACAATGAACCCCAAAGTGCGACATGACGGGTTGCTTGGTCCGACATGAGAGAGCCATCGCCTGGAAAACAGATTAACAATGTGTTAAAATAAATGAAACTTTTCTTCCGTAAGCCAAATTCATACCAAAGATTTGCAACAAGACGAGTTGAAACTTGCAATGCGTTCTGAAAGTTGCCAGTTTACACCAATGACATTAGACGGTGTATCATCTGCATAGAAACGACTCTCTGTACTTCTGTTCTAACTTCAGACTGTTCAGGCATTTTTGTAGCTGGATATCATTTGTAGCGTCTTAAAATATGAATTTGTTCCAACGCTGCTCCCTCTCTTCAGTCACTCTCTAGCTCGCTCCACCACATACCGTGCTGACTGTTGATTTTTGATGATTGATGTTGGGTTGAGGATTTCCTAACCTGAGATAAGATCCATAAAGTTAATTAGAATTTACATCTGTAATACCAAATTGGACGTTTTTGGTGCTTATTCGACGCCATTTAGCGCTGTAAACGGCACGACAATTTTTTGACGCTTTTGTTACACATTATTGGCACTTTTTCAATGTTTTTCAAAATGTTTTTTGGTGCTGTACTTATACTTTTTCTGACTGTTTTTTTTCCACTTTTTCCGATTTTGAACCTCCGTCTTAAACTCTGCCATTTCCACCAGCTGACAGTATGTAACATAGAAATAAAATGGATTCTGGATGCTGTTGAAACAGGAGACGTCTCTTACGTTCTAAAACCAGCCTCTGGAGACTCGACCAGCTGACTTCTCTATTGGCCGTTGAAACAGGAGACATCTCTTACGTTGTAAAACCAGCCTCTGGAGACTCGACAACCTGACTTCTCTATCGGCTGTTGAAACAGGAGACCTCTCTAACATTGTAAAACCAGCCCCTGGAGACTCGACCAGCTGACTTCTCTATTGACTGTTGAAACAGGAGACGTCTCTTACGTTGTAAAACCAGCCCCTGGAGACTCGACCAGCTGAGTTACAGCGACGCCATCAGCTGGTTTGAGTCGAGCTGAGACGGGCCGGTTCAGACCGCTGAAACTTTTCATGAAACATTCTAAAACAGTTTTGTTTCGTCGCAAATCTTTGGTATGAACTGGGGATTAATGATGAAAGTATATGCCCAAAACCAACACAATTTACTAATGTAGAAAGGGTTGCACTATTGAAATCAACCAGGTCAGTTTAAGGCCTGTAATGAGTATCTAGATTATATCGATTCTGATTTCAATCAGACTCATCTTGTCACATGGTTTTGATTCTTGACAAGTGGTATAGATGGGAACTAATTGGGCTGTTTGTTTTTTTTCCAGAAACTGATTAGTAGCTTAGAAAACTATATCTACAACAAATTCCAGATTTGTGTTTCCACAATGAGTTCAAATTCCAGAACAGTTGTCGATAACCTAACTCTGTACATGACTTACCTGGCAGTAGGAGCGGTAGCTTCTATTGTCCAGCCCACAAACTGAGGTCACGTTCTCAACAGGACACAAGTAGGGTGGTTTACAAGAGCAACGTCCATCAATGCAACGCTCCCATGGAGGACAAAACACCAGGTCACATGATGCACGAGTTAACCTGATAAATGTTGAAAGATAGATCATACTGAATACTATCATGCTACCATCTTTTTCCTATTGACTGTTTGACCTACTGCCAGGCTGAGGTGGGTGTGGCTTACCTTTGTCAGAGTTTACAAAAGCAGAAGTTAAGGACAAACTGGGAGTCAGCCATGAAGGATGCCATGTGGTACATCCCATCCCTTTTAATTTGCATCCCTGTTTCCTTTACTTGCTTCCCTTCCTCGCATATTAATCCGTCCCGAGACGCGAGGAAATCATGCGAGGAGAGAGGAAACGAGGAAATGTGTGTTTTAGAGGGATGAGACGTCCTTTCCTCTGATGCGTCACCATCTGCATCTCATTAAATGTCTACAAATGAACTATCACCAGATCACCGACTAACGAGTGTTGAGGTTAGTCAGCACCAGACCACAGCCAGATTGCTGGTCAGGAGACGAAGCGGAGCAGCGGCAAGTGAACAAGACGGTAGGTAAGCCACACACACCTCAGCCTGGCAGTAGATCAAACAGCCAATATGAAAGGGACTGTGCCATGACACTACAAACAGATTCATTTCACATTACTTACACACACACATATATATATATATATATATATATATATATATTATAGATTAATAATAATAATAATTAAAGCTGCAAGCAGCGATGAACGGGCCCTCGCCTTCTTGCAGTCGGGGGTATTGGCAGATGCAACATCACATGTAGACCACACATTCTAAGCTTCATGTAAATCGGAATATCTTTTGCCAAGATACAACCGTTCATGTTTTAACAGCCACCTACAGGAAGTTGTTCCTCCATAACTTGCGCATTGTTTTAGCTATCAAAATTCTTTTGATAATCTTTAGTCACGAGGGTCCACCGAGTCTATATCCAAGTTTTCGTGCAGATTGGACTCACGGCCCAGGAGAAGTTAGACCAAGTATGTTTCCCATATATCATGATGTGGCTAATTAATAAGAAAAATTCTAACAGCGCCATCTAATTTCCAGTTCTCTCGAAATTCGGCATGGATGCTCAAGCCCCTATGCCGCACAACTGTGTCATGTTTGGTTTCAATCGGAATAAATCTTGGTAAGATACAACCGTTCCTGTTTCGACACCCACCTACAGGTAGTTGGTCCTCTGTAACTTGTGCATTGTTTTAGCTATTAAAATTCTTTTGAAGTTGGGCGGAGCTAATGAAGGTAAATGGGAAATATGTTCGCAATGATTAGAGCAATATCGGTATTAAATCTGGTTAAGATCGGAGCAACTATGTCCAAGTTAAGGCCTTCCAGGCATTAGGGGGCGCTATGGAGCCCACTTACAGGTTTGGGCCAAATCGCTGTACAGTCTCGCAAAGCTCCCAGGTGTTTATGTAGGCGCCAATTTTTGTGAGTTTTCGTATATATTGAGGCCGTCAAAAATGTGCCCAAGGGCTAAAACCAATTAGGGTCCAATAGGCCACGCCCACTTTGACCGATCAGTACCTTACTGTAGGGGTGGCCTCATGAGTGGCCCTAGATGGTACCCAACAAATTTTGTAAAAATCGGATTAGCCGTTCATGAGGTATAAACTTTATGTACTTGTAGCGCCCCCTAGTGGCCAGTTTTCGTAAAATGTGTGGGGCAACTCCAGAGGGTCATGGCAAACAAGAATCTTAAGTTTTGCATTGATAGCAGTTATTTTGGTCGAGATATGGCAAAGTTGGCGTTTTCATACTTAACTAAACAAATTTCTTTATGCGTAATATGTGCAATTTTTATCCTATAAAAATTCTTTGGATAACTTTTTGTCAAGTCCGTCTGGAGATGCTACCTGCCAAGTTTCATACAGATTGGTCACACGGTCTAGGAGGAGTTCGGCAAAGTAGGTTTTCGATAAATCGCGATTTTTCACATATAAAAGTCTAGGCGGAAATGGGCGTGGCCTATATCAGGAGATTCAGCTGGATCCAGGGAACGCAAAAATATATGGTTTTTGAATGTGAGATGTACGGTTTGGGAGTTATAGGGCCAAACGCTTTTTTTTACTGCAATAGCGCCACCTAGTGGTGGATATGTGTACTTTTTTTGAATCTTTGCAATTTTCACCTGTTGTGACATGTGTGCAAATTTTTGTGAGTTTTTGTGAATGCTAACCCCCTCAAAAATGCAACGAGGAATTGGTAAAAATAATCTTATGAAAAACAATAGGTTCCTTCGCACTTTCAGTGCAAGGCACCGTTGGGGCCTTGCACTTTCGTGCTCGTGCCCTAATAATGTATGATTTTATTGATCCCCAGTTTTGTAATCCCCAATTAAAAAAATGTTCACTCTGTTGTTGGAACACACTACACAGGCTTGAACTACACACACATGCTCAGGTCCTATATGGGCAAAAATTTAGAGACGTCAGAGTGAGAGGTGCCCCGAGCGGTTAGAATGAACCCTAGTGGCATTAAGCCTTGGACCGCTAGACTTCCTGGGTCTGCTGGTTAGTTGGATAGTTGTCAGTAGCTTAAGACTGTGATAAACTAGCCTTGTACCAGACCTCTGAATCATTAAAAAAGACTGTAATGTACAAATATGAATGTAACAGACCATAGCAACTACAGAGTAGTAAAGAAAATCTAACAACCACAGGAAGAAACCCATCAAAATATACTTACTTATTTTCCAGACACTCAGGTGGACCCAGGAACTCATCTCTCTCAGGGGCTTTAGGGGTTGGTAACTGGGGTTTTAGTGGAATCCCCTCTATGGGCAACATAAAAGATATGACAGAAAATATGGAAAAGCATAATAGGTCACCTTTAATGTAAAACATAATCCTGGGTTGCTTCTTGCTTGTCCAATTTACAGCAAAATTTCTCTGATAATCACTTTTATATCTAAGAAAAATTGGTATTGGAACTGAAATTTCCTTAACCTGATTGATATCGAATCAAATTGTAAATTTAATCGAATCGGGACTGTGTGAATGGGAATTGAAACGAGTCAGGAAATCATTGGCGATACCCAGCCCTAGTTGGTTTAAAGCTTTTTTAAAGAGGTGAAAAAACAGAAATCGTACACAGAATGAGAAAAAGTTTCACTGATTTCCAAAACTGAAAGGAAATGAATTATGTTTTGGGTAAACTGATTTAAAAATGTCTATGTATCTCACGGTCGTTTCTGTGTTTGAGTGTTTCATCCGAGCCATCCAGACAGTCAATCTTTCCATCACCGATGCCATTTTTATGCACGCACACGCCCGTCTTGCAGAGGAAAGCACCGTTTCTGCAACCTGTCAAACACACATAATTCAAATTGTGAAAGACAGGACCATTCAGGGTTATAAAATCCATTTATGTGTGTGTCTGTATTTTCTGTACTTTTGCAGCACATCTCATCACTGCGGTCGCCACAGTCGTCAACTCCATTACAAGTCTGGTTCAGAGACACCCACTTTGTGTTTGCACACTTGAAGCCACTCTTTTCTGAAAGACATACATTCACAAACATTTCATAATACTAGAATAGTTTAGCAAAATACAAGAGAAATAAATGTCAGACTGACTGACTGACATGTGATGTGCATTCTTCTTAGAAAACAATTAAAAATGTCTCAAGATATATTGTCTCTAAAAGTGTATTATTCAATGTTATGTTTTTTGTTAAAGTAAGAAAAGAAAATCGCGCTCGATGGTGTTTTAAGTCCCCAACGTCGACTTCAAGGCAGCGCTGTAACTGTCGACTTCAAGGCACCTATCCCCCTTCTTAACCCTAACCATTGCCTAATCCTAGTGCCTTCCAGGCAACGCCTGGAAGATGACGTTGGGGCCAAACACTGAAAATCGCAATACTCAAAACTATCAAATTGCAACATTTCTAGAATCACAATAAATGAAAATTACAATACAAATCCAATCGTAAAAGAATTGAATCGAGACAAAAGCATATTGTCCCAGCCCTTCAGTAAACACAACCTATTGAAGGCACCAATGGAAAAGAGTAAAGTAAAATCAGTACATATTGACCTCTTGATTGTTTATAACAGGTTGCTGTAGCGACGCTCATCATGTCCATCTCCTTGTCGGAGATTTCACACTCAGCTAGCGAATTCTCGTAACCTTGGCAGTAGATGCTAACGCAGCTGCTCGGTAACTGCTTGCCACCGCTGGTTATCAGGTTATTGTAAGACACAGAATCAGCCATCTCTGCACCTCTGTAAGCACACACACACACACACACGAGTCTGAAGGCTATATCTCCATCGCCATGTTTTGGTTTTTGACAGCTTAGTACACAAAATGTTGAACGATAGTATACATATTGAGTATGTAGTGCATAGTATGTGCTCTCGGACGCAACCTAAGTGTATAAAATGAAAGTTACGAATTTAACTTTGGTTTTATGAATCCGTACTGACCGCCAGAGGCAGCGCTTAGGTTGAGTCTCTGTATCAGAAAAGTCACCTATAACCTCAGAGAGACCCTGGCTAAGGTATTAAGTCTCTGTGTCATCCCCAAGCTAATTCCTTTTTCATCTTCTCGCTTTGCAGGTTGTCTGCCATCTGTGGTAGCATTAGCTTTGTCTAAACCTGTATAATGTTAGTCTGCTTGAAGCTCGCCACTCGTAGCACTGCAATCTTACACTCAAAGTTGCAAATTCTTCGCCCTCCAAAGGCTGCGATAAGCTGTCCCTCTTCAGAGAGGGAACAGTGTGTCAACCAGTTCGGGGCTTCTTACGTTGGTGTGACAAAGTCAAGTTACAGTTGACATTGTGATATACTGTATATACTTGACCTGCGAATGCCCGAGATGCAAGATATTCAGTTTAAAGCACTGCCTTTGACGGTCACTACGAATGAAATAGAACAGACAAAATGTACTCTGACATCTTTAGAGTTCGTGGAAGGCATATTTTTCACTTTGACGGAGCTTCTTCAGATAAGCATTTATTATAAATGTATTTTATTTCCACAAGAGTGCATTGTATAAATATATCCCCTCTCACAGTGGAGTCCCATGATTCTTGCAGACCACGTTAGCAGCCGCCATGTCCCAAATCTTCGGACACACCAGTAACTCCTCCCCGCGTTCAGATGTCCCAGGGTAAGGGATGAAGACCTTGACCACTCCCGTTTCTGGGTCTATTGAACTTTTAAACTTCGGATGATCTGCTGTGGTGACACAGAAATGATTTTAACATTAACTACAAGTAGTAATACAGGGAGAGTAGAAGGATACTTAACATATTACAAAGCAATGAATGCATCTGTGAGAACGAACCTCCACAATGAACCCCAAAGTGCGACATGACGGGTTGCTTGATCAAACATGAGTGAGCCATCGCCTGGAAAACAGATTAACAATGTGTTAAAATAAATTAAACTTGTGTGCCTTAAGCCAAATTCATACCAAAGATTTGCGACAAGACGAGTTGAAACTTGCAATGCGTTCTGAAAGTTGCCAGTTTACACCAATGACATTAGACGGTGTATCATCTGCATAGAAATGACTCTCTGTACTTCTGTTCTAACTTCAGACTGTTCAGGCGTTTTTGTAGCTGGATATCATTTGTAGCGTCTTAAAATATGAATTTGTTCCAACGCTGCTCCCTCTCTTCAGTCACTCTCTAGCTTGCTCCACCACATACCGTGCTGACTGTTAATTTTTGATGATTGATGTTGGATAAGATCCATAAAGTTATATAGGATTTACTTCTGTAATACCAAAGTGGACACATTATTGTTACACATTATTGCCGCTTTTTCAATGTTTTTTAAAATGTTTTTTGGTGCTGTACTTATCACTTTTTCTGACTGTTTTTTCCACTTTTTCCGATTTTTGTGTTTTTGAACCTCCGTCTTAAACTCTGCCATTTCCACCATCTGACAGTACGTAACATAGAAATAAAATGGATTCTGTATAATTTTATTTCTATAGTTTGTAGCTGACTTGACCAGCTGACTTCTCTATTGGCTGTTGAAACAGGAGACGTCTCTTACGTTCTAAAACCAGCCTCTGGAGACTCGACCAGCTGACTTCTCTATTGGCTGTTGAAACAGGAGACGTCTCTTACGTTCTAAAACCAGCCTCTGGAGACTCCACCAGCTGACTTCTCTATTGGCTGTTGAAACAGTTGACGTCTCTTACGTTCTAAAACCAGCCTCTGGAGACTCCACCAGCTGAGTTACAACGACGCCATCAGCTGGTTTGAGTCGAGCTGAGACGGGCCGGTTCAGACCGCTGAAACTTTTCATGAAACATTCTAAAACAGTTTTGTTTCGTCGCAAATCTTTGGTATGAACTGGGGATTAATGATGAAAGTATAATGCCCAAAACCAACACAATTTACTAATGTAGAAAGGGTTGCACTATTGAAATCAACCAGGTAATTTTAAGGCCTGTAATGAGTATCTAGATTATATCGATTCTGATTTCAATCAGACTCATCTTGTCACATGGTTTTGATTCTTGACAAGTGGTATAGATGGGAACTAATTGGGCGTTTTTTTCAGAAACTGATTAGTCGCTTAGAAAACTATATCTACAACAAATTCCAGATTTGTGTTTCCACAGTGAGTTCAAATTCCAGAACAGCTGTCGATAACCTAACTCTGTACATGAGTTACCTGGCAGTAGGAGAGGTAGTTTCTTTTTTTCAGCCCACAAACTGAGGTCACGTTCTCAACAGGACACAATTTGGGTAGTTTACAAGAGCAACGTCCATCGAGGCAATCCTCCCACAGAGGACAAAACACCAGGTCACATGATGCACGAGTTAACCTGATAAATGTTGAAAGACAGATCATACTGACTACTATCATGCTACCATCTTTTTCCTATTGGCTGTTTGACCTCCTACCAGGCTGAGGTGGGTGTGGCTTACCTTTGTCAGAGTTTACAAAAGCAGACGTTAAGAACAAACTGGGAGACAGCCATGAAGGATGCCACGTGGTACATCCCATCCCCCTTAATTTGCATCCCTGTTTCCTTTACTTGCTTCCCTTCCTCGCATATTAATCCGCCCCACCGAGGAAACATGGGAGAGACAGGAGGGATGAGACATCTTTTCCTGAGCGTCACGTGACTTCGTCAGCTGTATGGGCGGAGTTAGCAACAGCTTTCAGCTGCACGGCTTCCAGGAAGGCTGCTCTCTGTATCCTCTCTCATAGCTCCCCAGAGATCCATCTTCGCTCCTCCAGTCTCGCTTCTCAGTGCAGGAATAAGAGCTTTGAGACAGCCTTCACGAAGAATGGCCAGACAACTTTTTGTTTTCTTTTCGTTTTTAAAAGATTTAGTTGGGGCATTTCAGCCGTTAAATGGAAAGAACAGCTAGATATGAAGGGGAGAGAGTCGGACTTGAACCCTGGACCTTCTGCGTCGAGATATACACCTCTATATATGTGTGCCTGCTCTACCAAATGAGCTAACCCGGCCACCCAGACAACTTTCTATTCAAGCAAGGAGCGAGGAGACATCACATAAGCGACTCGAGATTCAGCTAATGTGTTTCAGAACATGGTAACGAATCCTCTGTTTTTCCCTTATCAAGTTGTGTCAATGTTTTGTCTGCCTCTTTACATCTCACTAAATGTCTACAAATGAACTATCACCAGATCACCGACTAACGAGTGTCGAGGCTAGTCAGCACCAGACCACAGCCAGATTGCTGGTCAGGAGACGAAGCGGAGCAGCGGCAAGTGAACGAGACGGCAGGTAAGCCACACACACCTCAGCCTGGCAGTAGATCAAACAGCCAATATGAAAGGGACTGTGCCATGACACTACAGATTAATTTCACATTACTTACACACATATATATATATATATATATATATATATATATATTATAGATTATTAATAATAATAATAATAATAATAATAATAATAATAATAATAATGTATGCTTTATAATAATCCCCAATTAGAAAATGTTTCACTCTGTTGTTGGAACTACACACACATGATCAGGTCCTATACGGGCAAAAATTTAGAGACGTCAGAGTGAGAGGTGCCCCAAGCAGTTAGAATGAACCCTAGTGGCATTAAGCCTTGGACCGCTAGACTTCCTGGGTCTGCTGGTTAGGTGGATAGTTGTCAGTAGCTTAAGACTGTGATAAACTAGCCTTGTACCAGACCTCTGAATCATTAAAAAAGACTGTAATGTACAAATATAAATGTAACAGACCATAGCAACTACAGAGTAGTAAAGAAAATCTAACAACCACAGGAAGAAACCCATCAAAATATACTTACTTATTTTCCAAACACTCAGGTGGACCCAGGAACTCATCTCTCTCAGGGGCTTTAGGGGTTGGTAACTGGGGTTTTAGTGGAATCCCCTCTATGGGTGATGGATCCTCATCACCTGAACACTGCAGCAGCAATTAAAATGCATTACAGTGCGAAATCAACAGAACAGGAGAGAATAGAATATGGTTATGCACAACATCTACAGCTCAGAGATGTTTCCTGGTAAAGCATTATGCAGATGATACACAACTTTATACCTCTGTAAACATATAAGTACTTGTTGCTTGTTGAATTCAGCAGTTTTATCTTTTGTTGAAAATTATTTTTTGTCAACTTCTATTTGACCAAGATGACTTGACAGTTATTAAATTATAAGTACTACTAGTGCAGTGCAAAGTGCCGATTGCTTGGTTCCCAGTATTTTTTTCTGAACTTTATCTAACTAATAGTGAGGTTGTCTGGTCCGTCTTCGCTGCTAAATTTTACTGACACAACATCAGACACAACATATCAGACACGCTCACAGACGCAGCCACGCAGCAATAGTAAATTAGACAGAATAGAAAAAAGTGCTTTTAACTTTTCCGCTCCTGACAGATGGAAATGGCTTCAGGATTCCCTTAAATTAGAACAACTTGTTTCCATTTGGACGTTTAAAGGTGGTGACACACCAAAAAGACGGCCGACCGTCGGCAGAAAAGCCAGTCAAACTGATCAGTCGGGTCCCCGAGGTCCAAAAAGACAACACACCGAAGAGACGCCGACTTGAGCATACGCTCTGTGCGTGCGCAAAACGTAATACGTCTCCATAGCAGCAGGCGGCGCTGCTCTGTATTTTTTCCATTAACAGTCCGATTGTTTCCCAGAAAATGAAAACCGGCAGCGGATTGGACGAACGCGTCACGTGGTTCTTTTTTCTCCGGAAATTCACAGCCAGACTGTCATGGCGGCTCGTTCAGAATACAATCTCATATTGTCCTAAAATAGTTCACCAAAACATGTTTCTGAAAACATTTTAAGTGAGAAATAGGCCGTGCAGTTTCTGAATCTGTCTTCATTTCAGATTGACAAAGGTCAGTTTAAAAAGATTTTCGTCAGATTTTGAGCGGCTCATCCGCTCGCCATTTCCGGGTGAATCCCGACTGCCCTGTCTCCCGACTGAACATGTCAGGTCGGCCCAAATGAAGGCCGACGGCTCCTCCGACAGACGACGGCACGGGACACACCGAACAGATTCGAGTCACCGACCTCGCCAGACTGTCCGATGGCCGATTATCGGCTTGGTGTGTCTCCTCTCTATAATGATGCTTGAAAATGTGTTACATAGGGAGTGCTCTTGTTTTCTAATAGCCCTCTCATTCATCTACATCAGTTATTCTCATTTGTTTTTATTTACTGTAATTTTGTGATAGTTCCTTCATTAATGTTTTTTTTTTTTTACTTTTTTACATATTGCAATTTGGGTATTGTTTTATGATCAGATTATTTTCATGATCATATTTATTTTTACTGTAATTTTTGAGATTGTTTTTATTTATTTTTATTTGTGCTATTTTTAGGGCGTCATTGGAAAAGAGAGCTTGCTCTCAGTGGCCCTCCTTGAATGAATAAAGGTTATTAAGCTTCAATCAGGCGCGGCTCAGCTGTGGCTCCCTTTTTTCGTCTAGCCGTCACACATCCAGGTAGCGATGTGGCCTGGGCAGAGAAAGCAAGGAGCCGGGCTCAGCCTGCTGGGGAAACTGCTACAGCGCCGAGAACAACCGGAGAAATGTGCCTAACCTCCAGCAACAAAACAAAGTGCTGGAGAGCCCGAGACCCTAGGTGTTCACCTGACATGCGTTTGTGTACGATTAATTTTATCATTGGCAATTAGGGTAGACAGCATTTAGTTTTTGGCGGAGAATCCGGTCTTCAGTCATGGGACTGGGTTGAAATCACAGCCGAAAAATATCATGGATGCTGTCCCTAGGCTTCCTGCACAATGTTACACTTCAGTCAGTGGTGCTTGTTAGAGGATGCAATCCACGAGCAAAAGGAAGCTATAAAAACAGATAATAAGCTAAAAAATGGTGCTGAAATGGCGTCAATTAAAACGAGGAAAGCGCTAGAAAGTGACGTGGCCACATGATCTAAACTCAGCAACTTTTTCATTAAAACCAGCTCGCAGTTTGAGAGTGAAACGCCAAATAAAGAGGATGAGACGGATAAGCTAAGCTAGTTAGGAGCAGTGCTAGCGGTCACGCAAAACATAAAACAATGTTGCCTGCAAACCAGCGCTCATGTTTATGAATCAAACTTAATCTTGCAGCTCTACAGCAGCAGCCACTAGTCCAGTTTGCTGCTAACAGTGACTATGAAGAGCCAAACAGCAGCCCTGAGTGAATATTATAAGAACTAGAATTAATATTAATGAAGAGTATGCTGTTTATTATCAAGGATAGGATGCCCAGAGATAATCAATGATGCCAGATGATTTGGCACTACATTAGTGAAACTGATTTGATCAGAAAGCTTTGTAAAAATGGGAGATTTGTGCTGAGAATTATGACTATTTACAAAAAATGATTTAGTGTCAGAAGCAGTTGTCTCATAGGGTGTGAAGAAGCAAACATGATCAGAATAGTTACAATACAACTACTTTATATACAAAGCCCACGACTGAATGGGAAAAGGATGAAAGTAATTTTTAATATTATACAAAGGAAAAAGATGATGGTGTCATTAGAAAGTGCAATACATTTTATTCTATTCTTTATGTCTTTTTGTTTTATATTTTTATTTAATTTTAGGGTTTGGATGTCTGTGGACACTTGTTTGCACAGAAAATAGATTTTGATGTTGTAAAGATGTTAACTGTTTACATTGTGAAGCATCACTTACTGTGTTTGGATTAAAATGGAAATGGTGATATTTTACAAAAATACACTCAATTATAAGGCTATAGAGAACAGTGCGCTATTGCAGACTTAAATACTAAGGTTTTAATTACATTATTTTAATATAGTCAGTCATGAAGTAAGTGGGCCAGTCCAAAGCATGAAACTCAAGGGCTGAAGATGAGTCCCACTTCAGCTGCCTGTTGCCCACTGCAAAGACAGGCTCTCCATTGATAGCAGAGCAGAGTCAGTGAACCCCAATCAAAGGACCTTTTTCACAGCAGACATTTTGACTTGTCATAGCAGGAAAAGCACAGCTGAAGTTGATAACCTTAACGATGACTCAATTCCATCAAGTGTCCCGGTAAGCTATTTCAGTGAGTCAGCATGCACAATACCAGGACCTCTCCTAAGTGGAACCCAGCCATCATTAATGGTTTGGAATACACCTGTGCTTTTCCTACTATGACATGTCAACATGTCTGCCGTGAAAAAGGTCTATGGGCCGCGGTCTAGAGATGTGGTTGTCTCTAGACCGCAAACATTTTATATTTTTCAGGTGCCACCGAGGATATATATATATATATATATATATATTAGGGCTGCAACTAACGATTATTTTCATAGTCGATTAATCCGTCAATTATTTTCTCGATTAATCGATTAGTTGTTTGATCTATAAAAATGTCAAAACATGGTGAAAAATGTGGATCAGTGTTTCCCAAAGCCTAAGATGATGTCCTCAAATGTCTTGTTTTGTCCAAAACTCAAAGATATTCAGTTTACTGTCACAGAGGAGAGAAGAAACTAGAAGATATTCATATTTAACAAGCTGTAATCAGAGAAATCTTATTTTTTTTAATAAAAAAATGCCTCAAACGATTAATCGATTATCAAAATAGTTGCCAATTAATTTAATAGTTGACAACTAATCGATTAATCGATTTATCGTTGCACCTCTAAAATATATACTTCGGCCCCATAAGTATATATATATATATATATATACACACATACATGTATATATACATAAATATATATATATATATATATATATATATATATATATATATATATATATATATATATATATATATATATATATATATATACATATATATATATATATATATATTCTGGATTGACAAACTAAAATATAACCATGCAATACAACACTATTCTATATACCGTGTTTGTGCTGTAACATCAAGCAGAAATCCATGGTTGAAAACTCCTGATTTATTTCAAGTGTTGGCCTCCCGTCGACCATGCAACTTTTGTTTTTCTGGGTCAAACTTTTTTTTGAAAGTTTTTGTGACATTTCCCAACGTTTTTGTGAGTTTATTTTTTTTAAATTTTTTTTTGTCACTTTTTCCAAGGTTTTTGTTGATTTTCTTGGCGCTTTGACGTTTTTGTTGTGTTTTTTTTTTTTACTTTTTTGAAGCTTTTTTCAATGTTCAAAATTGTTCAAAATTGAATAAAACACCCAAATTCAATTGAAGTAGTGAACTGATCATTTATTTTACCTCTGAAGTGTTCTGGTTGTATGGAACCATCCACATCATTATTTATTTTTTTTTGACTATTTGGTTGATAGAAACCCAAATTTCTGATATAGAAACGTTTTGAAAATGCGTCAAATTTGACCTGGAGGAAGACAGGAGGGATATTCAAGTCATAACAACACATAAGAGTGCCACAAATGCAGAGATTTAAAGGGTAAAAAAAATTGTGAATTAACTCACCCTTTCAGAGTTTATGAGGATAAGAAACAGCCAAAAAAGGCAAACTCCAGGTGATCTCATCCCGACAAACAGAGGTATGCTTGTTTCCGTCTTCCACAGTTCAGTTTCTTGAACAAAAGTTTTCCTCTTTTCCTTCCTGTGCTGAAAAAAATGTTACTGATGGAAAAAATAAATGACTAGATAAAAATATATTTTACAGTGAAGACAGAACTGCATATACAGACAGTTGTTCTCTCTGTAAGAGAACAATGTGAATGACAGTCTATCTCTTCTGCCCACTGACGTCATCAGTCAACCAATCAATCATTAGCTTGTCTTGTCAAAGTGGACACACACAGACATGCAGCCTAGCCTCCAGATACACTCACTAAATCAATAATGTACTGCCCGGGTTACATAACAGTCAATAAAGATTTTGGGGGGGGAGGGTCTGTTCATGTGCATGTTGGGAAACCCATATTCCAGTAACCACATAACCACAAATATGTGGGCGGCATGGTCACTCAGTACAAAAGGTCGGTTTTTTTTGGAACTGGACATGGCTGTCTATGTTTGTTTCCTTCTTTAGGCCTAAAAATTCAGGCTGCTGTCATGAACCTTTCGTGCGTATAGCTACAAAAAGTAAAGCATTGTAATTGGTATATATATTTTAAGAATATACAGTGCTGCTCATGAGTATAGGAACCCCTACTAAAGTTGAATAAAAAGAGGAATAAAAAAATCAGTGGAGACCATAGGGAAATCCGGAAATTACAAAGGTAAACAACAGCACGAAACACGACCACGGAACGGACCAACCTGTTGTCCAGCTTGTAAAACAAGAGTTTGAAATAATTTGGAATCAGGCAGCCGTCTCCTGTGCCTTGGCCATGTGGAAAGCAACAAACTTAAAATGAAAATTCCCAAACCGGCAAGTGTCAGCAACATCTTTGCCAAGGTAACATGTGATCTTGTGAAGTGCTGTCCCAATCCCATTTAGACCTATCTGAGCCCATGTGGCCTCAGACACTCACTCACTTAGCACCTGAGATCAATTGTCTGAGTCTTTAGTCCTTAGTCCTCAGGGCTCACTTTGGGATTGGGCCACTGTCACATCTGTCACATTGTCATGGTTTACGGGGACGTAGACATCACTGTCCCACCATCATGGTTTACGGGGACGTAGACATCACTGTCCCACCGTCATGGTTTACGGGGACGTAAACATCACTGTCCCACAGTCATGGTTTACGGGGACGTAAACATCACTGTCCCACAGTCATGGTTTACGGGGACGTAGACATCACTGTCCCACCATCATGGTTTACGGGGACGTAGACATCGCTGTCCCACCGTCATGGTTTACGGGGACGTAGACATCACTGTCCCACAGTCATGGTTTATGGGGACGTAGACATCACTGTCCCACCATCATGGTTTACGGGGACGTAGACATCACTGTCCCACCATCATGGTTTACGGGGACGTAGACATCACTGTCACATTGTCATGGTTTATGGGGACGTAGACATCACTGTCTCACCGTCATGGTTTACGGGGACATCGCTGTCCCACCATCATAGACGTAGACTAGAGCTGAAGATCTTTGACCGAACCCGACGGGACCCAATGGCTTCTGTCTTAATTTCTATCATTTTACACGGGCTCGGGCCGGGCTCGGGCTTGCGCTCTGGGTAGTGCAGTAAATGAACGGTCAGGTGATGCGTTTCGATTAGCGCGAAAATGGATGCTGAGGAGGTGAAACGGAGGCTGGCCTCTGGAGGACTTATTTTATTTCTTTGTTCCAACTTCCAAGTGGCCTATAGCCTCCGTTAGTCATGAATAAATGAAGTTAAAACATGTATAAATGACTCTGCGTGTGCACATTTGAATAATGTCGGGCTGTAAACAGGTTTCGGGCTTTAAAAAAGCTGTCAATCAAAATGTATTTGTCGGGCTCAGGCCGAATTCTGTCGGGCTCAGGCCTTGTCGGGCCGAACTGTGGCGGCCCGACAAGGCGCGAATACAGCTCTAACGTAGACGTCACTGTCACACAGTCATGGTTTGCGGGGACGTTTAATATAGTGGAGTCATCATTGTTTTTAATAACAGCTGTGCTTTTCCTACTATAGCTACTTAGTCAAAATGTCTGCTGGGAAGTGGCCAATGCATGCTGGGATGGACAGGCAACCCTGAACAGGATAAATGATTGAAGTACAAGTACGAGAACAGAAGTGCAAGTTAATATTCAACATTGTATCAATAAAAAAAACCATTTCCAAACCACTGTTTACTTTTTCTGTGAGGCAGTCAAACTGTGAACTCTGGATTTTCCGACATGTACACACAACCACAAAAGAAAGAAAGAATATCACTCAAAGAGAACAATTACTCTTTTGTTTTCATTTTATTGCACCACGTGGATCACCATCTATAACCATAAAGCCTGCGATATTTGGTCGTACCGCTTCCTGCCGTAAAGCACATACAGTTTAGAAAAAATAAAAGATTAAACAAAATGAATAACATGCAATGCAAATATCCTCTAGAAAACCTTGGTGAGAATTACAGTTTAACAGAGAGACATGAAGAGGCACCGACATGAACAACGGAACCAAAAACCTTCTGTAAAGAAACGCTAAGACACTGAAAACATCTGTCATTTTCACTAATTATAGTGACTTTAACAAAACCTTTGATAGGGGTCGGTCGAATCTGGCTGAAAGACAAATCCCAGAAGGTAATTTAACAATATTTAGACCGTCTGGATAAAGAAACATTGCATCTACTGCATAAAAAAGAAGATTGTTAACATGTTTAATAATAAGAGAGAATAATTGTTTAATCCAAACAAAGACGAAAAAAGGCGACAAAAACGTCAAAAAGGCTTTTCTTTTTTAAGCGGGGTGAAAAAACGTTGAACAAGGCGGAAAAAAATCTAAATCTGTGAAATATTGTCGAAAAAGTCGAAAATGGTGGAAAAAAAGTTAAACAAGGCGGAAAGAATGTTTAAAAAGGTTACAAAAAAACTAAATATGTGACAAAAACGTCAAAAAAGGCAAAGTTTTTTTTTTAAAAGGTGAAAAAAAGTAGAACAAGGCGGAAAAAAGTCGAGATCTGTAAAATATTGTCGAAAATGGTGGAAGAATGTCAAGAAAGGTTAAAAAAAAATCTAAAAATGTGACAAAAATGTTGAAAAAGGGCGACAAAAAAGGCTTCTTTTTTTAAACGTGAAAAAAAGTAAAAATCTGTGAAATATTGTCGAAAATGTGACAAAAAGGCAAAAGAAAATGTGACGAAAATGTTGAAAAAGGGCGACAAAAACTTCTGGAAACATCTTCAAAATGGTGAAAATAACAATTTCATATTAAAAGAAAGATCGGCGGGGATTTGTCTTCAGAAAAACAGACGGTTAACTCTGTGACTCAAATGTAACGTTACCACATGAACACACAAGATGTCGAGCGTAAACGCTAACATTTTACAATATTCTTTGACGGCAGAGACAATGTATTAGCTTTTTAATAATCACAGTTACAATGCTTATTGTCGCTGTCGGGCGGAATATTTTGTCATTTTTATTTGTTTTCATAAATCAATGCATTTGGTCAGTCTTTACGTTGCCTAATTTCGTAGGATCTCATTCGAATAAGCATACGTTTTCATACAATATCGTACAAACCCGTTCATGAGAATGCGTTGCAGAGTTGAAAATAAACAACAGCGAGGGGATTTTTTTCTGACATCGTCTGAGGTAAAATACTTTCAAAATCCCTTTTTTTTTCATTTCCTAAAAATGATTCCCTGGAAACGGGTGTTCGTTTCTAAGGAGGGTTTTACTCCAAACCACAATCTTTTTCCTAAACTTAACCAGTCGTTTTGGTGCCTAAACTTAACGGTCGTTGCCGCATGACTCCTACTTTGTTGTCGCCGTCTCAACTTAACAACTGCCGCTGATACGAGTGACGGCATCGGGTGACCGGTCGGCAATCGCCTAATTTCGGAGGATAGCATACGAATTGGTAAGGTCCATTTTCCTATAATATCGTACGAACCCGTTCATGAGAATGCGTTGCAGAGTTGAAGGTGACGAGGTGATTTCGTCCGAGAAAAATAGCTCAATAAAATGTTTGTTTTTTTAATTTTCTGAAAAACAACACATCTTGGACATACAAGTATTTCCGCCCGACAGCGACGTTATGCTATATAAGCTAGGGGTTGCGATGCTTAAAGGTGCACTATGACTTCCTGCATGGTTTCAACGCAATTTCATTTTTGTGCTACACACCGAGCCGACGGCCGACCGTTGGCAGAAAAGGCAGTTGGACTGATCAGTCTACCCGAGTTGGTCAAAAAAATGCTTCTGAACACAAAAAAAATTAGTTTTTTTGTGATTGTTGCGGGCAAAAATCCTTGATTATGCGGCAGGTTTTCTTAAAAAATGCAATGGAATATGCGGGATATTTATGCAATTTTATGCGATGAAATTATGGTTATAACTTGCAAAAATTGCGGGAACTTGTTTTTGCAAGGGGTTTGCAGCTTTTCGATGATGTTCACGTCGCGTATTTACGTCACTTCATAACGTTCTCATGGCAACAGGGGAAAATAGCTGCTCTTGTGTGAAGTAAACGCAACATTTTTCAACTTTCTGCTAAGATTTATGTGAGTTTTTTGCAACGAAAATGCGGGGATTATGAAATCATGCAAGCCCCGCATATTTTGCGCAGAAATTGGCAATTTATGCAGCAAAAGTGCGCCGTGTTTGAAAAAATGCGCCCCCCGCATGAATATGCGGACTTTGGCTGATTATGCATTGAATTATGCGATCGCACAATCACGTTTTTTTGGAGGGACTGTAATATGTCTCCATAACAGCAGGCAGCGCTAATCTGTATTGTCGCCCAAATAATGAAAACTGGCAGCTGATTTGACGAATGCGTCACGTGGGTCTGGCTGCTGCTTCCAGATTTTTCAACCGGCCATTACTGGCAACTCATACAGATTACGATCTCATATTGTACTAAAATAGTTCACCGAAATGTGGCGAGAAATAGGCCGTGCAGTTGCTGAATCTGTCTTCATTTCAGATCAACAAAGGTCAGTTTAAAAGACTTTCGTCAGATTTTGAGAGGCTCATCCGCTCGCCATTTCCGGGTGAGTCCCGACTGCCCTGTCTCCGACTGATCATGTCAGGTAGGCCAAAATAAACGCCGACAGCTCCTCCAACGGATGACGGCACGGAACACACCGAAGAGACTCGAGTCACTGACCTCACCAGACTGTCCAATGGCCGATTATCGGCCCGGTGTGTAACTGCCATTAGTCAGTTAGTCATGACATGGGGGGAGGGGCGAGCTTGCTCTGTTTTGTTTTAAATGTACTTGTAACGTCAACAGAAGTGACCATAAGAAACTCATAGTGCACCTTTAAACACCACTCTATTAAATCAATTAATCAAATAGCAACTTGAAAGCATTACCTCTAATATTCACTGAGTAAATGTTCTTCTAGAAGC
This sequence comes from Sander lucioperca, assembly GCF_008315115.2. Taxonomy (NCBI): domain Eukaryota; kingdom Metazoa; phylum Chordata; class Actinopteri; order Perciformes; family Percidae; genus Sander; species Sander lucioperca. The sequence goes on from NC_050189.1 coordinate 21,251,698, forward strand.
AAAACCTTGTTTTCATTATTAGCAACATTAGCCATTGGCAGTTTCCTAGCGTTAGCAGTTGAACATTCAGGGAACAACTGGGACTTCACTTTACTTATTGCCACAACTCGGATCTTTCAGGTAACACTGTTATCAAATATCCGCACCCCAAAAAAGCTCCTGAATATATACTGCACTTGGCCGATTAAGTTGTTCGGAAGTTGAGTTTCAGATCACACAAACATGTAAAGAAAATCACACCCAAACAGGCACACAATACACACGAAAAAACAAAACACACGTACAACAATAGACATATATAATTTGGTCTTTAGGTTGATACATTCATTATAAGGAGAAGGATGAATGTTACAACTCCAGGTTTCACCCCAATGTTTGAAATGGACGCAAAGATGCAATTAAGTAAACTGTGCTGCTGTTTGTTTGGGACTGAATGACAAAACCTCTCAAACCAATGGTATACTGTTTTATCTAAAGTGTTGAATTTCATATTAAAGTTATAGTGTTGCTGATTTCAGTGCAGCTCTGTGTCATCTTTGTGTCTCACTCCCAACTCATCAAATACTTTAGACGCTTGGTCAGTGTCTCTCAGCGTCAGAAACAACGCAAAAATCACCCTTTGTATGTATGGAACGCACCGGGCAGAGCAGCAGCTTGACCACGGCGCTGTAAGATGACGTAGTATAAAGAGAGACAACGGTAGAGAGTAGTATGTAGAGAGACAGCAGTAGAGAGTAGTATGTAGAGAGACAACAGTAGAGAGTAGTATGTAGAGAGACAACGGTAGAGAGTAGTATGTAGAGAGACAACGGTAGAGTGTAGTATGTAGAGAGACAACGGTAGAGAGTAGTATGTAGAGAGACAACGGTAGAGAGTAGTATGTAGAGAGACAACGGTAGAGAGTAGTATGTAGAGAGACAACAGTAGAGAGTAGTATGTAGAGAGACAACGGTAGAGAGTAGTATGTAGAGAGACAACAGTAGAGAGTAGTATGTAGAGAGACAACAGTAGAGGGTAGTATGTAGAGAGACAACAGTAGAGGGTAGTATGTAGAGAGACAACAGTAGAGGGTAGTATGAAAGGCCGAAAATCTGTGTAAGGAGGCAGGTTGGGGGGGTGGATGGGTCACACAACACAGGACTTTCCCGCAGGACACGGGGATCATGTCCCGTTCTTCCGTTCCCACCTGAAATCTTTACCTAAGCCTTACTAAGTGTTGTAACCCTTCACGTTGAAAAATTACTCCAAATCTGTCCTGAACCTGAGCGTCAAAAAGTGACACCAAGAGTCCCGATCAATCATGTTAAAAAAATGAGGCCAAAGAGCGTCAAATATCGCTGCGGGTGGGATTACATTGGAATTAGCTAAAATCCCAGTGCGTCTAAAGGATTCTGCTTTCGGCTGCATTGAACATGTTAACGTGTGCGGACCTTTAGCGGAGCGTATGTGCCCACCATTAGCGGAGAGTATGTGCGGAGCGTATGTGCGGACCGTTAGCGGAGCATATGTGCAGACCGTTAGCGGGGCGTATGTGCGGACCGTTAGCGGGGCGTATGTGCCCACCGTTAGCGGAGCGTATGTGCGGAGCGTATATGCGGACCGTTAGCGGGGCGTATCTGCCCACCGTTAGCGGAGCATATGTGCGGACCATTAGCGGAGAGTATGTGTAGACCATTAGCGGAGCGTATGTGCGGACCGTTAGCGTTAGCGGAGCATATGTGCGGATCGTTAGCGGACCGTATGTGCGGACCGTTAGCGGAGTGTATGTGCGGACCGTTAGCGGAGAGTATGTGCGGACCGTTAGCGTTAGAGAAGCGTTTGTGCGGACCGTTAGCGGAGCGTATGTGCGGACCATATGTACGGACCGTTAGCGGAGAGCATGTGCGGACCGTTAGCGTTAGCGGAGCATATGTGCGGATCATTGGCGGAGCGTATGTGCGGACCGTTAGCAGAGCGTATGTGCGGACCGTTAGCAGAGCGTATGTGCGGACCGTTAGCAGAGTGTATGTGCGGACCATTAGCGGAGAGTATGTGCGGACCGTTAGCGTTAGAGGAGCGTTTGTGCGGACCGTTAGCGGAGCGTATGTGCGGACCGTTAGCGGAGAGTATGTGCGGACCATTAGCGTTAGCGGAGCATATGTGCGGACCGTTAGCGGAGCGTATGTGCGGACCGTTAGCGGAGCGTATGTGCGCACCGTATGTGCGCACCGTATGTGCAGACCGTTAGCGGAGAGTATGTGCGGACCGTTAGCGGCGCGTATGTGCGGACCGTTAGCGGAGCGTATGTGCGGAATGTATTTTTAAACCATCTACACCTGCACCCTGCACGTAGGATTGTGTGAGTGACAGGCGAGAAGGAGAGCTTTCCCTCTGGGATTGTTGTTGTGAAAATCTCAATTTACTGTCAGCTGTTATCAGAGGACGCAGGTGAGGGAAACAAGAAATAAAAACAGAAACTCTCAAAACCAAACTGCCAATACGCAACTCGGTCTCACGCCAGTTTGTGAAATAGTCACGTTATTTTGATTTACTGATTTGTGTACAAGTCACGATTTTCGAACGTTACCATTTGACGAAGTGCCATGACACTGGGCTGCTCTGGGGGACGCCACAACGGGGAAATTAAACGCCACAACGGGGAAAAGAGAATAACGCGGAAAGGAACTGCAACACGCTGGATGTGATCCCCGGTCTCCGGGGTGAAAGTCCTGTGTTGTTTGACCCATCCACCACCCTGACCAACCTCCCTACGCCGATTTTCTGCTTTTCATACTACTCGCTACCGCTGTCGTGCTGTGATCACGAAATATGCTTCCAATTTAAATACATTAAATTAAAATTTGTAATCACCACACGAAAAAAAACAACATATTGTGTCCTGTTCACGAATCAATAGATTCAATAACGTAACCATTTCACGAACTGCCATGAGACTGGGCTGCAACACGCTCATTGACAGTCATTAAGTTGTTTCCTGTATATCGATAGCTTAATTTAAAGGTGCAGTAGGTAAGCCTTATAAAACTAACTTTCTTTCATATTTGCTGAAACCGACCCTATGTTCCAGTAGAACTACATGAAGCAGGTAATTTAAAAAATAAATCCAGCTCCTCTGGCTCCACCTACAGCCTGTAGTGCGATTTGCAAAAATCCATCGCTCCCTGTTCAGATGCACCAATCAGGGCCAGGGGGCGTGTCTAACTGCGTATCAATCACTGCTCATGCGCACGCATTCATTCTCCCTTGTGGGGGGAGGGGCTTAGGAGACCGTTTTGGGCTTTAGCGGAAAGGGGGGAGGGACTGAGAAGTTGTTGATGTTCAAATTTTCTTGGCTAAGTCCTAACCTGACTCCGCCAGATGGATTGCTTCGCATTTGCTCGGCATATCCATCTGGGAACTTTCCGTTGGAGAACTTTTGGGAAGGGGCGAAATACTGGTTAGCTGATTGGATAAACCATCTGTCTATCACTAACCTGACTCCGCCCGCTAGTCGTGAAGAAAATTAGCCTCGTGAGACCGTCCTAGTCTCTATTTTCTTCACGACTAGCGGAGCCAGTTGATATATCAAACTTTGCCGAAACCAGTCGGGAGAAGAGCAACAACATCTTTTCCTCTGAGAAAAGCCTCCAGTGCCGTTTTTTGCTCTTCTTTCAATGAAGGAATACTTTCTAATTCGGATAAAACTTGCGCCATAGCTACGCTCATCTCATCCGTGGAAGCCGCCACGTTGTTTAGACTGAACAGTCGCTTGTCATTGCGTCACACCTAAACCCGCCTCAAAACCAACGCTGATTGGTCGGTCGTTTGGCGAACGGCTCCAAATTTTCTCTGTCTCAAGAAGAAAAACTTGTAGTCTTCAACCGACGCTGAGTCAAGTGTCATCACTTGAGGGCAGTTTTAAGACTTCCCCCAGCTCCCTCTGGAGACACTAAAGGCTTTACACCACTTTAAAAACGTGCCACAGAACTCCCCAACATCTGGAAACAAACTGAGGTGGAAAATTTGGTTTGATGTCGGGTGTTAAGTCTCTGTGGGTTCTTCCACATTGAAAGAAAACTCCCACACACCAAATTGAGTCACTTTTTACCTCTGAATTTGATTTATTTGGACCAAATAAACCAAATTCAGTGTGTGCAGTCTTTTTGAAATGGATCCTTAGAGGGGAATTAATTCCTTGCACCAAAAAGAAGAAACAGCAAGCAGTGGGCATTTTGCTTTTTTCTCATTCTGTTCTTTCAACATTGCACACAGTCTTTAGATCCATTGTGTTTGAAAGATCTCACTCTCAACTCTGTCGACAGTCCCAGAAAAGAGAGAATGAATGCCTCGAAAGCTGCTCTGCCTCGGAGAAATCAAAGAACTACAGTTTAAACTATCGAACATGGACACACACTGACTGACAGACTGACGGAGACGTCAGCACAGACTTCTTTTATATTGCTGCTAAATGTGTGTGTGTTTACAGCCGTTGTGTGCGTTTCTCTGTTCAACGTACTGTATGTTCAAGCTTGGAATGGGTGTAGTGTGTGTGTGTGTGTGTGTGTGTGTGTGTGTGCGTGTGTTTGTATAAGCCACGGTTGGTGAGAAGGCTGTGATTAAGTGTGCACGTTTTGTGTGCTAGGTGCACATGTGGCATGACGGATTATTAGAAAAAAAAGATAAAAGGCAAAGTAAAGAAAATATAAAGCATAAACTCTGTGTGTGCCATCACACACCTCTTAATCTTTCAATATTTATGATTCTATCCTACAAATATATATATAAATATATATGTGTGTGTATATATATATATATATATATATATATACATATACAGAGTATTCGCAAGCAAAAGAGTAACTTTTGTACACAGTCATTAGCAGTTTAAGGCCATGATTTGTTTGGTAGTATTCAGGGGTGTCACGATTTGATTTGACTTTCGATTTAAACATTTTCTTTCAGCAGCGATGGCAAGGCCACAATAAAAGCCACTAGATGGCAGAAAGGTACTTTACCACAACAGTTTGAGTTTCTCAGAGTTCACGCAGTGCGATTGAATGCACAGTTATTTCAACGAGGTGCACATGAATGCACCATGAAGTCCCGTCGTAGCCTACATGCTTTACCTTCGTTTTTTGGGTCCATACCTCTCTCACAGGGAAAGCAAAATGTTGCCACACTGGGACTTCAGGGAAGCAGTTATGTTGTTTCTCCGTCATCCTAAGCTAACCTTAGCCTGTGTCTTTAGCTGCATGCTACCAGCCGCTAAGCTACGCTATGTCTGTTTTAGTTTTTTCTTCAGACATTTGCAAGCAAGCCGGGGTGGAGAGAGAGAGAGAAAATATTGGGGGAATCAACGATCCTGCTTCAGATTTTGATAAGCGAAAGTGATTCTTTGTTCTTCTCATTTTGTCTGTTGTTTTATTTCTATCTCAGTAAGTCTTTCCTCTTCTGTCTGGTCCATGTTTTACCTCCTTCGGAGCGTCTATAACTTACTTTCGTTCTTCCTTCAGTTTATTCTTGTGTGCAACGTTTATGGCCGCAAATGGGTGGAGAGAGAAAAGAAATACTCTGGGAATCGCCGATCCTGCTTTTAATTTTACTAGTCTAAATCGAAAGCTCGCTTCGATGGACTTAAATGCAAACCGTGACACCCCTAGTAGTAACGATATTGTTTTTTTCGAACAGTAAAGACTTGATTCCAGGGCCCGTTCAGACAGAGCTGCAAGGCGACAAGATGTGAATCAAACTGACAAGAGTTGAACAGAAATCAATCAAAACATCTGTAGGGAATACGGATTGGTTTTCCCAAAGCTCTCGTCACTTATTGGTTTCTCCGCTTGTGGTTTGACATCTGTTCCGTGGTACGCCTTTCCTAACGTTTAAATCTTTTCTTACCTTGTGCTTTTAGATCAAAAAAGTGCAGCTGTGTTGCAGCACTCAAACCAAAGCTGCCTCCTCTGCAGAGTGTCTCTGACTGAACGAGCCCTCAGGGTGAAAGTTATTGTCTCCTTACGGACAATAAAGGAGCCATCATTAAAGCGTACATCCGTTTTTTTTTCAACCTGGACCCTATTTTCCCATGTTTTTGTGTCTGAGTGACTGATGGGATCTACAATCTTTGAAATTTGTCTGGTATTAAGCAAGATGGGCAATAGCTCAAACACCCTAGACTCTATTAAAAAAACAAAAAATCATTTGTCATTTTATCATCGTAAAACACACTTCATTCAAAGTGGACAGAAACAAAATCAAACTACCAAAAAGCCGTCTTGGTTCATCTTTCTACTGTTCCAACAATCACCACTCTGGTTTGGTTGAAATAAACCCTTAATTCACCAATTTACATGTGGAAACATGCTGGCTCTATACACGCTAAAAGTCCTGATTATTTACATGGAGTCTGGTGGAAATATGCTGGCTCTATACACGCTAAAATCACTGATTATTTACATGGAGTCTGGTGGAAATATGCTGGCTCTATACACACTAAAAGTCCTGATTATTTACATGGAGTCTGGTGGAAATATGCTGGCTCTATATACGCTAAAATCACAGATTATTTACATAGAGTCTGGTGGAGTCTGGTGATGGTGATTTCGGGGCTGTTTAATGTTAAACTAAAAGGATCTTACTCTTTAACTAAAAGGTCTATCTCTGTAGGGATCCTTTCATAATGTTGTCAGACACTTAGAATAATAATCTGAGTCTGTCAGCGGCAACAACAGAACTTTTAGTGGACGCTGAGTGACGCTAAGAATTGTTCTTAAGGCTTACGTTGCAGCACAGTTCACGGCTGCCGGTTACAGCGTTCTCGCTCAATACTGGATTCTTGTTCACATCAGTCACTTAGACACCAATGCATGGGGAAAGATAGGTTGAAAAAAAACCCACAAAATGACCCTTTAACTATCAGTATAGTGATTAACTTGACATTTGGCGTTGAACCATGGCGTTGCATCTACAGATCAAATCTCAGTATTAGCTGGCAGACGCTGACGGGAAGCCCGAGCCTGTTTGAGAAGTAAATAATCTTATCTTTCCACACAATACAAAACAATAAATAAGAAAAAAACATAACATACAATATAAGCTTGCAAGCGATGGAGAATAAGAGGAGAGTCAGTGGAAATCAAACCCCCGACACACCTAAGCTTCTTCATTCAGGGGTGGTTCTTTCAACCCCTGGATTCATGATTCACACGCTGTTGTTTCCAGCTGCCGTCTGAGGCGTTTCCGAGTATTATGGGGTGCCACCGGGTGATCCTTTGAGGCTGCTGAGGGCCGCGTGGATCCTGAAGTGCAGTCTGGACTCCATGGAGTAGTCCTTGTAATTCGCCCTGACGGAGAACACAATCAATCTTTGAGAATCTTAAATAAATAAATAGAAATATTGCACTTGCTTACAGTATTTGTCCACAAACATCTGAGTGAAGTTTTCAAGGTTTCGAGGTTTAGTAGCTCTTTCAAATGAAAACATTTTAACACCAAACTAAAAACTTCATCTGTATATAACGGTCATTCCTGTTTGCGTAGCTGCGAACTTTAAAAGAGCAGTCGAGGCTGTTTGGTGACTTGAAGTTATGCTTGTAATTCTCCCTTTGGCGAAATACCAAATATATCATATTTCACAACAGAAACAGAGGTTAATACAGGTATACCTGTATTAACCTCTGTTATTGTTGCATATACAGATTTATAAAGATATATGAAAGTATATAGAGATATATGAAAGTATATAGAGATATAGAAGTGTGTAGAGATATATGAAAGTATAAAGACATATATAAAGTATATAGAGATATATGAAAGTATATAGACATATATATATAGATATATGAAAGTGTGTAGATATATATATATATATATATATATATATAGAGAGAGAGAGAGAGAGAGAGAGAGAGAGAGAGAGAGAGAGAGAAATATGAAAGTAGGTAGAGATATATGAAAGTATAAAGACATATATATATATATAGATATATGAAAATGTGTAGATATATGTATGTATATATATATATATATATATATATATATATATATATATATATATATATATAAATACCAAAATACCAAATATATCATATTTCACAACAGAAACAGAGGTTAATACAGGTATACCTGTATTAACCTCTGTTATTGTTGCATATACAGATTTATAAAGATATATGAAAGTATATAGAGATATATGAAAGTATATAGAGATATATGAAAGTATATAGACATATATATATAGATATATGAAAGTGTGTAGATATATATATATATATATAAAAGAAAGTATATAGATATATATGAAAGTATGTAGAGATATATGAAAGTATGTAGAGATATATGAAAGTATGTAGAGATATATGAAAGTATATAGAGATATACGAAAGTATGTAGAGATATATGAAAGTATGTAGAGATATATGAAAGTATAAAGACATATTATATAAAAGTATATAGAGCTTTAGTAAACATGTAGAGGAGTATAAAGGCATATGAAAAGTAAACAGGTATATAAAGCTATGCAGTTATTTAGAGGTAATATTCATATATGTACGTATAGAGAGAACTTACTTGGCATTTTCGATGTATGCGGTGGCCTTGGTGAAGTCTCCCTGTTCTTTGTATAACAGACCCAACTCGTAGAGAGTGAAGGGGATCAAGTAGTGATCATATCTGATGCGACTCTCGCTGAAATATAGAAGATATACAAAAGAATATAAGGAAATTATTCTCACAGGGTCCAGGAATGAAGGTGTTTGATTATCATTGTTTGTATATTGTTTATTTATTTATTTAGATGCATTCTTGGCTTTCATTTTCCAGTTTATTTAATCTTTTGAATATCTGAATGAAGTTATATTTTTTGATACTAAAATACATCAATGAGTATTTTTGAGTAAAATAAATGAATGTGCAAGAAATTATAATTTTCAATTGATATGAATATATGAGAAATAAATTGTGTTTTTGTAAAGTAAGTAAAGTTAAATATTTAGACGGAGGAAGTTGGTTAGTATGTATCTATGCTATGTTATATTAAATATTATTTTCTTTTACACGTTCAAAATAAATTTCAACCAATCAATCAAAGCACACAAACACACAGATTTATTATCACACAGACTATTAGTGACGATTTTCTCCGACCAATCAGGAGCTTGCAGGTTTTCACGTCACCTTTTGGTATCGCCTCAGCTCGCTGGGAACCTCGACGGAGGTGGTACTAAAAGAAGTACCTGTTAGCAGGTACCAGGGAGTATTTAGCATAATGGAAAACCAAAAAATATTAGAGTCGAGCAGGTACCATGTAATGGAAAAACGCTATAAGTCAGTCCCTCCAGAAAAATGTCAAACAAACACTAGGGGCACAGGATAGGCACCAAAATACAACAAACCACTCCAGCCAATCACTGACAAGATGGTTGGGGGAGGGGGTTAGTGACAGTTAAGGCAGCTACACACAGACAGGCAGTTGGACTGATCAGTCTACCCGAGTTGGTCAAAAAAATGCTTCTGACCACACCAAAGCGACGAGGAATTTTTTTGTGATTGTTGCGGGCAAAAATCCTTGATTATGCGGCACGTTTTCTTAAAAAATGTGATGGAATATGCGGGATATTTATGCAATTTTATGCGATGAAATTGCGGGAACTTGCAAAAACTGCAGTTTCATCATGGCTTCATAACGTTCCCATGGCAACAGGGGAAACGGCTGCTCTTGTGTGAAGTAAACGCAACATTTTTCAACTTTCTGCTAAGATATATGTGTGACTTTTTTGCAACGAAAATGCGGGGATTATGAAATCATGCAAGCCCCGCATATTTTGCACGGAAATCGGCAATTTATGCGGCGAAAGTGCGGCGTATTTGAAAAATGCGGTGGGGACTGGTTAGTGTCTGTAAGTGTGTTGTTACCTGGACAGGACCTGTGTGAAGCACAGCTCGGCCTGCAGTAACCTGCCCAGGTGTTTCAGGCAGAGGCCCTTCAACATCTGGACCAGGCAGCTGTCATCTGGATGAAACTCTGACGGGTCTGAGTGAGATACACAAGTTATGTTATTTGGTTGGATCTCAGCAACAACGCAGGAAAATAAAAGGCTTATCTCGACTGTTTAAGATGGAGATATTTAACTACAAAAACATATTTGAAAGATTGTCCATTAATCTTTTAATTTAACTTATTAACTTCTGAGTCAAGGAAGAAAAAGCAAACTTTGAGCTTTCCTAATGTTGAGCAAACAGAGATGAGTTTTCACATCCTGCTGCTATTGATTGCAAGTGCTAATACAACAGATACACACAGACGCACACACACACACACACACACACACACACAGACAAACACACACACACACACACACACACAGACAAACACACACACACACACACACACACACACACACACACATACACACACAGACACACACACACACACAAACTCACATGCACACAAACACACAAACGCACATGCACACACACAAACACACACACACACACACACACACACAGACAAACACACATGCACACAGACACACAAACGCACATGCACACACACACACACAGGCACGCACCCACACACACAAACGCACATGCACGCACACACACACACACAGACACACAAACGCACATGCACACACACACATGCACACAGACGCACACAAACACACAAGCACACGCACACGCACACAGACGAACACACACACACAAACGCATATGCACACACACACACACACACACACACACACCCACACACACACACATACAAGAAATGGCAATAAACCAGAGCACGTTTTAGGAATGCTGTGTGAGACTAGTTACACAAAACCAGAAAGGCGAACCCGTCTCCTGGCAACGGGAAAGGAGTCCGTCACCCATTTCTAGCTGTTTTTCTTCTACGTTTAAAAAAACCTGCACATACACTCTAATTTTGGTGGGAAAAGGGTATAAGAACATTACTGGCATTACAAAGTAGCAGCGATGTTATTTTAAAACTTACGGGGATCGTTGTGAAGCTGCTCCTCAGCCGTCTCTATGGTAACCAGCAGGGCCTCGGTGCTGTCGGCTCTCTTCCCGACGATGGTGAAACCGTTCCAAACGTACATCATTTCCTGCAGAGACAGAAAATGTCAACAAATATTAACGTAACTGTATCCATGTTAGGACACCGTTTGCAGCTATCAGCCATGTCCGGACGGGCGCGGTTTCCGGTCTTTCCACGGTGCTTTTTATGGCCGATCGCCATCAAACTGCAAATAGAATTCATTTAAACACATGTAACTGTACGTCCACACCGCCGCCGACTTGAGCTGCAAAGAAGCTCTGGCCGCCCGGTCGAAGACGCTGGTCAGAAAGTCCAAGGAAGCTGTTTGAGGCTTTGGCCGCTCTGACGTAGCAGCATTCTATGTTCATCATGGAAAAAGATCAAGCAGCCACTGCACGGCCAATACACTGACACTAGAAACCTTTTATAAATGACATATATAATGACAGAATGTGTATTGGTTGTTGGTCGCAGCGGTGTCTGTTAGCAGTTAGCTCGCTCGTTAGCCGCTGAACCGCAGCAGCGTGCAGGCAGAGCGAGCAGCCGCCAGCTGTTGATCCGTGCAGGACTTCACCGTGAGCGGACTGTTTAGAGACCATGTGACCGGCAGGTAACGTTAACTGGTCCCTATACGCAAATATCATAAATGATAGGGAACCCAGCAACGGCCATGATGAGCTTTTCCTCCTTTTTCTCTGAACTAATGTTTTGGTAGGAACGAAAGTTTACATCGTATGTTTCTCTGGAATCAGCCAGCGCGAAGGACGTCTATATTCTGATTGGTTGCCGCTGCTTGTCGCTGAACCGCGTCATAGCTCATTACCATAAAGTTGACCTATTTTCAACTTTCTGATTGACGCTCTGGTCGCTCAAAACGCGACGCCAACAGATTTTCCGCTCCTTGCAGCTGAGAGAAGCAGCTTCCATTGAAAATGAATGACTTCCGGTATCTTTAGAAGATCAAGTCAGCGGCGGTGTGGACGTACAGTAAGAATCTATGTGGGAATTTTCATACATGTACGTGGACATTTACATAGCTAATTAATAAACAATAGCGACGTTGATGAGAGAAAGCAGAAAGAACGCTCAGGCGGCGGTATAACTTTACATTTAAAGCGGAAATTAAGGAGCGTTTACCGCATCATTTAGAGTTGTTGAAGAACGCCATTTTACTGTGAAGCAGGGCTGTTGGAACGAATTCCGAAATTCGAATATAATTCGAATATTAAAAAAATCAATACTATTCGAATGCTAAAATTACTATTCGAATATTGCTTTTTTATGAATATTTTTAAATGTTTATATGCAGTCTTGCCTTTCTCGTCGCCTTGGCCTACACGCATGTGAAAATTAAATTTGAATATTAAATTAGAATATTATTCGAATATTAAATAAAATAACAAATGGAATTCGAATAGTATTATAGAGGAAGATTGACAGCCCTACTGTGAAGAACAGATATACGCTCCTAGGTTTGTTTATAGCATTGAAGTTTATTTGGGCCACTTGTTAATACGGTAAATACACCAAAAAAACAGCAGCGAATGGCTTATTCATGGGTATTAGCTTCCTTTTGCCGGCTCTTGTAAAGACGAAGCTAAAGTAAATGTTTAAAATGACATTCTGTAAGAAAGGTAAGAATTTACACTTTAGTTTGACACCATTAAATTAACTGAAAACATTACAAGACCATTTATATTGGTATTTGAACAGATATCATGATAGAAACAGCCAAAAAGTGTCCAAGTGTGGACCCAATTCCGTTACATTAACCTACAGCCAATCAAAGCTTTCTGACAGACTTATAGCTGATTATTTAAAGACTCCTTTTCGACATCCTTGACTTAAATACTAGTGCTGTCAGTTAAACGTGTTATTAACAGCGTTAACGCAAACCCATTTTAACGGTTTCAATTTTTTTATCGCGAGATTAACGTTCTTTTTTGGCCTAGCAAACATTGTAGTTTTTTTCACATGCTGTTGCAACAACTAGTGACGTTAGAAAAACTACAACACCACACCGGATCTAGCTAGACCGGAAACTAAACAACAGGCACGCCGCACACACTTGTTTGGGCTTTGCGAGCCGGCCAAAGAGTAGCAGGCTAACGTTACGTTTTGAGTGGATGGCGAGCGCGAGACGCCAAAATGGATGCCAATAAGATTCTGAATGGAAAGTTTACTTTTAAAAAGTTGCCAAATGGTTCCATTGACAAGACCAAAGTGATCTGTGTGTTTTGTCGTTGTGAACTGAGCTATCATCGCAGCACGTCCAGTCTGAAATACCACTTGATGGCCAAGCACACAGCTGATGGCGAAGCACACAGCTGATGGCCAAGTACACAGCTGATGGCGAAGCACACAGCTGATGGCCAAGTACACAGCTGATGGCCAAGTACACGGCTGATGGCCAAGCACACAGCTGATGGCCAAGCACACGGCTGATGGCCAAGTACACAGCTGATGGCCAAGTACACGGCTGATGGCCAAGTACACAGCTGATGGCCAAGCACACGGCTGATGGCCAAGTACACGGCTGATGGCCAAGTACACAGCTGATGGCCAAGTACACAGCTGATGGCCAAGTACACGGCTGATGGCCAAGTACACAGCTGATGGCCAAGTACACAGCCCCCTCGTCAAAGCCAGGCGACAAGAGCACAAAGCAAGCCGATCCACTTTTCCATGTTGATAAGAGCATTAAAATGAGAAAAAAATAATGGGACAAAAAGAAATCAAGGGACATTTAGAATAGATAAAAATGTGCGATTAAGTGCGATAAATTGCGAGTTAACTATGACATTAATGCGATTAATCGCGATTAAATATTCGTAATATATAAAAATATCGTTTGACAGCACTATTAAATACATAATAAACGTGTGTAGCTGATTCCACAGATGTGTGTAGATGTATTAATGGTAGAAATGTGTGTGAGTATACCAGTGCGGGGATGACCAGTGGGACGGGGTTGGCAGCTTTGTAGCGTCTCGACTTCCTCACTGCAAATTTCTCCGTCGGGATAGACTTCCCTGCCAGGCGCTGTTTTAGCCCCTCCACCTGCCTGTACACAGAAATACACACACAAGTACACTTTGTATTGTACTTCTATACTTGTGAAACAAGTCTTAATATGTATAAAATACAGGATCGGAAGATGTTGAACCGTATGACGTTATGAGTCGTTTGTTCCCCTCCTCTAATACGTTTTCCGCCCTCATATCTAAACCAGAGAAGGTAATGGTCGCGGTTTTAAACACGTTGTTAACATTGTGAAACAGTTTGGTTAGGTTTAGACGCCAAAACTACTTAGTTAAAGCGTAACTCTCGCCAAAATGCAACCTAGGGTCTTTTTGTGAATGTACCTGAGTCAAACTTTCGTTTAAAAGCATATTTAGGACGGAAACACCACTTTTAAGATTTACCATATTTTCCATTTTTTGGTCAAATGGCCTTTTGAATGGGAGTGCTAGGGGCACTTTTATGCTAGCCTCAAAATAGCTATTTTTCAACCAATCGGCTATCCCTAACCTTAACCACTCGAGGTCAATGCCTAACCCCAACCAATGGAGCTGCTATTGAAGGGCGGGTCTTGGCGTGGCCATAGTAGGATTCGTAAATACGCTACCAGGACATTTGGCGCTCTTATATTTCGTCACCTTACTTCCTGCTTTGCTCCCTTCATAATTACTATGGCCACTAGAGGGCGCCGTCACTACAAACCTAACCTTTAGTATATTCCATTGTTTGGTACATCAGATGTTTGTTGTTTTGTACCCCAGATGTTTGTTGTTTGGTACACCAAATGTTTCCGTGGTGACAGTATTAATGTTCTAACGAGGCAGACTGACCTGAAGAGCTCCGTGATGTCCTCCCCCGTCTCCTTCACATCCTCCTCAGACATCATACTGAGGATAGCCGCCTTCTGGTACACGTAGATAGCCTGGAGACAGTCAAAAACCAAGACGGGATTTCACTTGTAATCCTTAACTAACTCATTCTTTGGTCTGCTCATTTTCTGAACCTACGTGGTTTTACAGCTAATAACATTCTCTCACATCCATTCGCTGTTCAGGTCACAACTTCAGGCTAAAAGCTGTTTTATGCTTCTGCGTCAACTCCACGCCATAGCTACGGCGTCGTCGTGACCCTTTCGGAGTTCTGCATCGTTGTTGCTTTGAATCATCGTGCATTTCACCACCATAACGCTAGGGGGTGTGTGGCTTAAATAAGTCTGAGGTTATTTGCGAGGTGTCTGCCAGACAGTATATGTTATGTTAGCAAGCTAATTTTAGCACAACTGCCCACAAAGTACTGCTTGCTGGCGAAGTGCTAATTTCAAAACATTACTGACATTATAGACACTTTACAAACGGATAACCCCGTCATTGTAACCAAAATATTTATATAAATAGTTTATTTGCAGAGCTTATGTCAGTGAACTAGCATGTTGCTACTCCCCACAGTAGGCTGCTTGAAACACTGACTATCAACACACAGGACGAGTTGACCAATCACAGTCCTTGCGATCTGTGTCGCTTCGAAGCAAAGTTACACATTTTTGGAGGTGCACGTGAAGCTATGGCGGAGGGCTCGGAGGGGGGTTCGCGGCGACGCAGAGGGGTCTGCAGGGGTACGCCGTTGATTCGACGCAGAAGCATAAATCAGCCTTAAGGCCGTTTTGGGGACAACGACATGACTGATAACTAGCTTGTGTTTATGTTAAACATACTGTTAAATTATAATTACTGATTGCAAACTGTACACAATGTCATTGACGTTGAATCATGCTAGCATAAAGTTAGCTATCTGGCTCTTAGCTGTCTGAGCTGAGCGGACTATATAAATATCTCCTAAGCGATGCAAGTCGCATCTAAGGCCCGTCCTATTTACTGGAGCAGTGAACAACGTTTGCATTGCAAAAGAACAATATGGGATGGGAATGATTGTTCCCGGTTTTAGGCGTAACCTGGGAATAACCTGGGAGTTATTGTTATTGTTTATGTGCTTTCCATTGTCAGGTATTAATGGACTTCAGCAAAGGCAACCGTCATCCATTACAGGTGCAGTGAGCACACTCAGCTGCCAAACAAATACCCTATCAACTGATATTTTCTTTCCCAAAATTAAACCCTGCGTTGCGCGTTTACCTTGGACCAGCGGCTCTCCTTGCACAGCAGGTCGGCGTAGCGGTACGCCTGCTGCCACTCCTGTTGGTACGAGTGAGTCCACATCAGCTCCCAGAAACAAAGATGGTGGATCTGCTTCCACTCCTGCTGGCTGCTGATGCACTCCTCGTACAGTGCCCGGGCCTGAAACACACCACACAGTTCGTACGTCAACACCCAGTGGCTCAGGCCTCGGAGGGCAAACACAGAGAGGAAAACTCGGGTGAAGGAAGGGAAGAGAGCAAGATAATTTAAACTTAAAATTCTAAAACGATGTATCAGAATTTCACTTCTTTGCTTCACTGACAGAGCTGCAACTGTGGATGTGTTTGGTCTGTAACCTTCAATGTCAGTGTGAATCGATGTGGATAATTTACCGGATAATTAACATATAGGCTATTTGTCGGCTTGTTTAGCTGTGTGTTGACAATGCCACACATCGGTTTGAATTATGTTTTTAAATGTTTTATTTGTTCTCATGATCGCTTACCACTGCCAGGGCTGCAACTGAAATAAAAGGCTAAAGGCAACGGCAGTTTATGGAAAGCACAAGTGTAATTATGGTCAGCTATTTTTTTGCCAGCTTTCCTTCCTGTTTTAGGAAGCAGCAACTGTATTGCCTGTAAAACCATGTCTGTGTTCTTTATATTTATGTAGAATTATAATTTGCTCTTATGTAAAATATGCGTCTCTGGTAGATGTTTGCGATTTGTCATGCTGTGCAAACACCGCCTCTTTTATGTGAACACGAGCGGCGCTGGATTGGGAAACCCTGGCTTGACTGAACAAGTTGATAACCACCGTCGAGACACAGCGTATGTGGGACCGCGGTTGTTAGGGATAGTGAAGGCAGGTAACTGAAAGAAATCCAGGGCATGTTGATCTTGATTCGTAGTACAGGCCTCAGATGTCCCTCACCTTGCAGAACTTTGAGGTAGTAAGCTAAACGCTAAAAATGTCAAGTTTTGTAGAAACTTGTTGGCATGCTTTGTTCTTTCGGGGAATGATTGTAAAGATTTACAAAGAAAATGTTTACGCCATTTACTCTCTAACTGGGACGTTTTGGGACCGATTGGTGGGAAATTGGACATTAGTAATTGTTTGAAAATGACGACATATATACATCGGGGGAAACCTCTTTGAAATTTGCTTTAAGTTTGTTAGAAAATTAAGACTTTTTGGAAGATGGAGACTTCGAAGAGTTTTGGAAAGTGTGAACATTTTTTGAAAAAGGCTCTTGGTTCTTAAAACCTCTGATTGAGGTTTCAGACTTGGTTTTAAGGTTAACGTTTAATTAGGTTTAGGTTGCGGTTAAAGAATATATTAAGTCAACGACAGAAGTAAAAAAAAAAAGTGTGTTTCAGACCTTCTCAAAGTGTCCTCGCAGCGTGGAGATGCGAGCAGAGTAGAAGAGAATGATGGAGCCCTGAAAGAAAACAGAAAACAGTTTTCAGTTTATCAATTTGTATTTAAACAAATTTCAACAGTCGATCACGCTATAACTTTAACTATAACTATAACTTTTGAGTTTTTGTGCAGATTTATTTAAAGGAACACACCGACTTATTGGGACTTTAGCTTATTCACCGTATCCCCCAGAGTAAGACAAGTCGATACATACCCTTCTCGTGTCCGTGCGTGTTGTAACGCTGTCTGACGGTTCCACCGGTAGCCTAGCTTAGCACAGAACCTGCAGGTAACTGGTTCCACCTAGCCTACTGCTCCGAATAAGTGACAAAATAACGCCAACATGTTCCTATTTACATGTTGTGATTTGTAGAGTCACAGCGTGTACAAAAAACAACGTAACATGAGACACAGCCATCTTCTAACCGTAAACAAACTGGGAACTATATTCTCAGAAAGGCTTGCTGCAAAGCAAATCACTCCGCCCAAGTAGCAGAGCTTCACCTTTCTGAGAATATAGTTCCCAGTTTGTGGTGTCTGTCTGACGGTGGAGCCGTCAGACAGCGTTATAACACGCACGGACACGAGAAGGGTATGTATCGACTTGTCTTACTCTGGGGGTTACGGTGAATAAGCTAAAGACCCAATAATTCGGCGTGTTCCTTTAAAACAAACACCAGAATTGTTGGTTTAAATTTCTTTATGAATCATTGGGCTGAATATTTCATATTTTATATATATTGCATCTTATCTCGCTGCCCCCTCTCATGTGCAATTATTTTATTTATTTATGTATTTCTTAGAATTTTATGCCCCAAATGTATGTGACGTCTTGTTTTGGTTTTATTGTTAAAACTGCCTTCACTGAACGAAGAGCTCTCCAAAGTTCGTTTTATGTTTCCACATACAAGTCATATATTGATTGGGTGGGATGACTGTGCACAAGTGTATGTTAGAGTGTATGTTTAGATTATTTATTTGTGGATTTATTACTTTTAGTACTTTTATATTCAGGTATGGCAGTTGTGTAGTTGTGTAGTTGTGTGTGTGGTTGGCCTACTTTGGGGTATTTCTGTTGGTACGGCTCCAGCAGAGCTTCAGCCTCCACCAGGTTCCCCTCTCCAGTTCCTGATCAAACACAACACTGTTATATTTAGGTCTTTAATGTCAATTATACGAGGCCTTTACTCAGCATGAAAACTATGTTTTGCACCTAATACTCCACACATTTGGGATACAACAACAACAGAATTTAAGGAGCAGCTCTGGACTACTTTGGCGCTGCTATATCTATGGAAAAGGGAAAATGTGTGGGGTTGTGGGGTTTTTTCCTACCGAGTATCAGTGACACATATGTGCGGTAGAAGAGCAGAGTCAGGGAGCAGAGGATGGCCCGCAAACTGTGACTGGACGCTCCCTCTCTCAACTGAGACAAACCAAAACCCTGCAGACAGACAGGGAAGATTAGTAACTGTTACACTGTCATATTTCACAAAACAGACATTCACAGCTGCCTTTCAGGTCTACTGGGTGGAGTTTTTCATACTCAACAGACAGATTTTTGGGGTGACTTTAAAGCGGTTTCAGATTCAGTGGTGGAATGTAACTAAGTACATTTACTCCAGTACTGTACTTAAGTCCAAATGTTGAGGTACTTGTACTTTACTTGAGTCTTTTCTTTTCATGCCACTTTCTACTTCTACTGCGCTACATTTCAGAGAGAAATATTCTACTTTTTACTCCACTACATTCATCTGTTACAGCTTTAGTTACTAGTTACTTTACACATTAAGATTCCTGCACACAGAACACATGTAGTTTATAACATCTGATGTTTAATTCTAAAGTAAACTAGCCAACAATATAACGGCCTACAAGTCCAGCTGAGATGATTAGACCATTAAACACACAACTGTTTGGATCCTTCACACTTTCTACAATGTTTTAATACTTTAACTACATTTTCCTGATGATACTTACACACTTTTACTGAAGTAACATTTTCAATGCAGGACTTTTACTGTAACAGATTATCTTACAGTGTGGTATTAGTACTTTTACTGGAGTAAAGGATCTGAATACTTCTTCCACCACAGCTACCTTTGGGTGAAGTTTTTCATACTTAACAGACCGATTTTTGGGTGACTTTAAAGTGTTTGCACTGACCCTGTTTCCTGAGAATCCGATGACCTCCAACAACCTCAAAATCCTCTGAGGGAGGAGGGACAACATCTGAAAGAGAGAGACAGAAATGCTCTCAAATCACAATTAAATGAACTATTAAATCATGACATTTTCAATCAATCCATATGTGTACTCCATACTTTATCTGTGCGTCTATGTATGCCAATATGCTGATGACAACCGCCTAATTTTGGCAGAAAAAAACAACCCAAAAGTGAGTTGTAGCACTCAATAGTGTAATAATTTCCTGAAATATTTGCACTTAACCTAATTGAAAATGTAATAAAACCCAATAATGTAAAGACACATGTCCTGACTGATGTAGTAGACTTTTTTCAAAAGAGAAAGAACATCTCATGTAGATTGAACCGACTGTTTGGCCGATACCATTTTTTCCTTTCCGATACCAATTCCGATACCTGAACTTGCGTATCGGCCGATATCGAGTACTGATCTGGTACCAGTGTGTCATATATTTAATTGTTTTAACAGCTGTGTACCACTACCCCTGTATGGATGTGACATGATTTCTATCATTGTTGAAGAAACACAAACAATGAACGCTACAGAACGTTCTTTATTATCCAGTTTGACAGAACAGAAAAAAGAAAATAAATAAACTACTTAAAAGTAGATTTTCTTCAGGGCTAAATTACGCATCAGATCGGTGCATAAACTCCAGTACTTCCCGATACCGATACCAGGATTTTAGGCGGTATCTGAGACTTTTCCGATACTGGTATCGGTACATCTCAAATCGCTTGCTTGTGTAACATTAGTGCAATCTAAGATCCACTCATTTCTCTTCTTAAATAATCTTTTCTTTATTAAGACATGAAATGGGGGTGAGAGGGGGGAAATGACATGCAGCAAAGAGCCTGGGGTTGGATTCGAACCGGGGATCCACTCTTTTTTTGTGGATGAGCATCGGTAGGCCCGGCTTCAATTCCTCTTTGCCTGATGAAAACGTACCACTCGCCAGCATAACTATTCACTATAGCACAAACTGCACACTCATATGTTTACTTGGGCTAAATATTGTATCTATATTCTATATTTTTCATATATATATATATATATATATATACTATGTATGTGTTTATTGTACATTTTTATTCTCTAATTGTATATATGTTGTACACTGTTTTCATTCCTTCTGTGTATATGTTTGAGGTGTTCGATCGATCGATTTATCTATCTATCTATCTATCTATCTATCTATCTATCTCCCTCCTCCCGTCTGAGACTCCAGGGGGAATAAAACAAACCCACCAGGTTGAAGGATCCGATGCCCAGCTTGACTCCTCCTTCAAACTGTCTGAAAGCGTCTGATTGGGCGGCAAGGTCCTGACTGACATTCAGCACGTTCTGACAATCCCTATCGGACGAAACAAAGACACAATCAGGAAAGGATAGAATCATGATCTTATTTATACTCACAGGTTGAACCGTTAATTTAAAACGTTACATTTTTCGATCCAGACACGAGCTCTATTCAAACACGGCTCTTTAAATCAAGTCGTTGGTGGTTTGTTAGAGTCACTCACTTGTAGATTTGGTAGCTCGTTCGAATCTTGATGCCTCCTTTGATAAAACTGATCATATTCTCATCCTGGAAGAGACGCAGAGAGAGAGAGAGACAGACAGACAGAGAGAGAGACAGGTGAACAGAGAGACAGACATAGAGACAGACAGACAGACAGAGAGACAGACAGGTAAACATAAAGACAGAGAAACAGAGAGACAGACAAACAGAGAGCCAGACAAACAGAGAGCCAGACAGATAGACAGACGGACAGAGACAGAGAGACAGACAGACAGGTGAACAGAGAGACAAAGAGACAGACAGACGGACAGACAGAGAGACAGACAGACAGATAGACAGACAGACAAACAGACAGACGGACAGACAGATAGACAGACAGGTAAACAGAGAGACAGACAGACAGAGAGACAGACAGGTAAACAGAGAGACAGACAGATAGATAGACAGACAGGTAAACAGACAGACAGACAGACAGACAGACAGACAGACAAACAGACAGACCTGTACAAACGTCAGCGTGGCTTTCTGCAGCAGACATTCAGCGTAGCAGATCTCTGCGTGCATCTCCTCTGCAAACACACAAACACACAAACACACACACACACACACACACACACACACACACACAGCAGCAGCACGGTGACTTCCTGCTACACTTCCTGCAGACCTCAGCTGTCAATCAAACTGTGTAGGAGGGGGCGGGACTTGTGTTTACGTACCTTCCTGCAGTTTGGACTGCTTGCTGATCAGACTGGACAGAGAGCCGACCACTGAGTTCTTCTTCCTGAACCTGCAGAGACCGTTTGGGTTGAGAACTTCTGTTATGAAGACACATCTTCACGTTGTACAGTCATGTATCTGTTTAAGGCAAAACGCCATTAAAAAACACCCACAGTTTTGTCACTACACGTTATTTATTATCTGCATTGTTATTGAAAACAAAAGTCTTTCAGCACGATGGTGCTACTCACAGAGACAATGCTAACATGCTGATGTTTGGCGCCATGTAATGCTAAATCTTTAGTTTAGCGTGCATCATGCTAATCAGGGGCTATCAGAGGGGCCGGACCATTTTTTTTTTTATGTGGGCCGGTCAGATTTTTTTTTTTTAATATACAAATAAATTGTCTTTACAGGCCGACAGTGCAGAGGACAGGTTTTTATCGCTTGCACAATTTCACTATGGTTATAATAATAATATTAATACTATTAATAATATTCATAATATTAATAATAATAAATATTAAGCATTTGGCCAGTCGGCAACGGCCGGGCTGGTCCCGAGATGGGCCGACCGACCCAATCAGAAGTTACTCAAATTGGGACATTCAGTCAAAATCAAGTACTTGCTCTGGGGGACCGACTGCAGCAGCGAGAAGCCGCTGCTGACGGGCAGAGAGCTCCACCGGAGCTCTGACTGCTGTCCGTCCACGCGGCCGTCTGACGGCATCAGTATTAAATTGAGACATTTTCATTACAGGTTTAAAAAACGTCTCGTTGTCGCGTTGAATAGTAGTCTAATTCAGTGTTTTGGTACAGTTGGTTTTAACGCCTGATGCGAAGTGTAGGCCTATAGGAGTACA